>NC_064642.1:789931037-790234067 GCF_023864345.2 Schistocerca serialis cubense | reverse complement strand
CTAGTTCACAGCAGCTTGTTCTTCCACCTTAGAAATTTTATAAAACATCAAATTTATTGAGTTTTTACTTCTCGTTAAAATTCGTCTTAACGATAAACCAGTGTTAATGCCAAGAACATTACTCTCCACTTGTAAAGCATTAAACGTCACTTCTGAACACGAGAAAACAAATCCGCCATTTAGCATCAAGTCTGCACTCAATGTCAAGTGTTTTCCACCAACTGAAAGTTTAATCAATGTTTAGAATTCTACATTTCACTCAGCAGAGTCTTGGTCATGGACGTTGTAACAACATCTCTCTCTCCCTCTCTCTCTCTCTCTCTCTCTCTCTCTCTCTCTCTCTCACACACACACACACACACACACACACACACACACACACACAACCTTCATATGATTTTTTGTGGTATGCGAATTATCTCCAGCGTTCTTGCACTCATTAATGAACATATGTACTAGAGGACCAGGTGCAGATGACAACTGTACATGATCGGTGTGTTTACGGTCTCCCCTTTTTGAGTAACTGTCGCAACTGATCAAGTTACTGAGTCACTGTATCCCCATATGTGAATCACATTTTTTCGAACCTACAGACTCCATAACGCCGGCCGCTGTGGCAGATAGGTTCTAGACGCTTCAATCCGGAACCGCGCTGCTGCTGCAGTCGCAGTTTCGAATCCTGCTTCGGGCATGGATGTGTGTGTTGTCCTTAGGTTAGTTAGGTTTAAGTAGTTCTAAGTCTAGGGGACTGGTACCTCAGATATTAAGTCCCATAGTGCTTAAAGCCATTTGAACCATTTGAGACTTCATAACAACCAAATTAACTCTTTTCCTTATCAGACAGGGGGAAGAGGATAACGAAACAGACATAATGAGTAAGAGATCCGAGATGCACAGTGATTTTCGGAGTGGAGAGGTAACAGTAGAGAATAAGTGGAGAGGGAAGGGAAGTTTTTGTCGCAGTAATGAGGTGCGGCGTCAGTTGCGTTTTACGTCCGCTGCGTCCACAGGTCCATTGACGTCAGTGCCGAGGTGGGGGCCGAGGGGCAGGGGAGAGTGCGGGGGTGGGGGTAGCAGCGCGAGCTGCAGCTTGAACTAACAGGCAATCATTACGGCGCCCCCATCAGGCGGGAGAAAGTTTCCGCCGCAGCCAGGTCTGCAGCCACTGTTTGAGTATTGGAAGGCGGGGCGGAGCAGGGCCCACTTCTTCCTGCCCCTTACAACCTGCTCGCCGTCTGCGCTTCTGGGGACCGAGGCAGACGAATGAAGTCTCGCTAGGAGACGCTGCGGCGCCTCACCCATTGACTGTGGTCTGCTCTTGGGCGCTCGAGCAACGTAGCGTATATAACACGGAAGTGGAAAAGAGTTTCCAGTTTTCACGTTTCGAGTCCTCCCCATTCTACTGATACTATCATTTTTGTTATTGTTATCAGTGACTACTGTTACCCAAATCACGTTAGTGACTGTGTAATCAGTAGAACTGTATGAATTATTTCTGTCGCATACATTGTGAAGGTTCATAGGCGTGCTCTGACGCCAAATAATTCCTCAGCCCTTATAATTAACACATACATTTAGTGATAGCATAAGCAGGTTATGCTAGGAGTGGTGCATTATTTTTGTAATTACGGATCCCCTCTGCTTTTCGTGCCAAATATAAAAGAATCAGGAATTTTTACAGGCAAACAAAACAGGATAACACCCATATCGATAATATATAACGTGGGGATATTACGCCAAGAGTCCTTTAACCAACAACCGTCAAAAGAAATAATATGACCTCTTTTCACTAAATAAGAAACTGAAAGCGTACAGAAACAAGGTACTATTGTTTTATCGAACAAAGTTATCATATGGGTATACCAATATCTTTAGCTTATTACCAATAACTACGAAAAATAAAAAATCTATTTCACTCTAATAATAACGTCTTCTATTCACTATTTCCATTTTAACCCCTTAATACTTGAAGAAATTTCTAGATGAAAGAGAAAAATCAAAAACCGTGTTGCTTTAGGGATACCCGATACACTCAGGAGAATGTATTACTTGTAAGAAGCGGTGGTGGCTTCATGAAGCATTAGCATCTTCCGACCGTGTCATTCAAAACCAGTTAATTTTCCAGTTGTTATTAACACAACAGTAGGATGATGTGAATTCTCAGCACTAAGTGGTTAATGAAAGAACTAATGGGAGTTTTGGTCTTCATTACATCTCAGAGAAAATTCCTTTTCCCTCGTATCATCCTCCTGTGTCAGTTAAATATTAGTAAAAAAACAAAACAGCGATGTGTTTGCATTAACAGATACCTCATTCTATATCAAATTCTTGTCGATAATTTTCTGTGTTAATTTGTAAGATAATTTCTTTTTCCTAGAAAAAATTATTTTATGTAATGATTTTGATCATAGTCTGTGTATTATAATTAAGTTGCTGATCCCATAACTCTAATTTAAGTAAATACTATGATTTCTTTCGGTACATTGGTAGGGAAACAAGTATTATTTTGATATTCATCATTTGAATTTGCAGCTCCTTGTGTTGACCGTGAGTGCAGACAGCGTTGTCAGCACCTGACAGAGTTCGTTTTGGCTTCCTATTTGGCCAGCTGGTCGAATCGTGCAATATACAGAATTGTGGGGCATTCAGATGCGGCACTGGACCGTACATGGCCGGCATGACAGCTCAAGGGCAGGCTTATTCGTTGTCAAGGTACTGGTCGACCACAAGAGAGGATCACCAGACTGCGTACCAAGAACGTCGTTACCATTTCACTTCTTCGCTTCCCATTCGATATCAAAATGGACCTCGTACAAAATTTTGCCTCATCCCGCATTACTGGTTAGAGAGTAGCAGCCGCCGAACTGGAGAATTAGTGTCCCACGTGTAGGCTCCAGCTAACACCACGACACAAACGGCTGCGCTTGGAGAGGTGCCATGGCAGAGAAGTATGGACTGCAGGGAGGAAAGGTGTCGCACTGTGTTCAACAATAAATCACAGTTATACACGGACGACACTTATCTGCGAGTCTGGCGGCGAGCGGAGGAGAAGTACCATTCTTCCAAGAGGCACGACAGTGTTCCAATAGGCGACATGGTGTAGGAAAAAGGAGGGAAGATTAAAGATACCGTGGAATCGAAGTCATTCGATACGAAGGAAAGCTTGGGAACTTTCAAGGATGGGAGAGAAAATTGGCCATTCCCTTTCAATTGACCATCCCGGCTGGAGCGGTTTAGGGAAGTGACGGGGAAAGCTAAATCTGGATGCCCAGAGTCGGATGTGAACCGTCGTCCTCGGCGAATCATGAAGTGGACAACCATCTGGTATGATTTCAGGTCACGGCCGGTCGCGATCGAGGGAACTCAAGACTACTGAACGGTACGTCATGGATATCGTGCATCCCCATCTCATGAGACAGTATCATGGTGACGTTTATCAGCAGGATGATTCTCATCCACACATGACACGTGTGTCTACGAATTGTCTGCTTTATGCTGAGGTACTCTCGTGGCAAGATCCTCGATCTGTTACCAACTGAACATCTGTGAGTCGAGGTCGGACGTCAGCACTGTATCTAAGCCGATATCCAGGATATGATGGACCAGTTACAACAGTTACGGTCCGGATTGTGTCACGAGAAGATAGCCCTTCCCAACCAATTCGGTGCATACATCTAGCCAGAACGGGTGCAGCATCGTATCGATAAGTGGACCCATAGTCACAGATTCTTTGTAAATTTGACTCGATTCTGTAATCACTGCAATAACATCAGATTCCCTCTCAACCCGTAAACTTCCATTCGTTTCCTCCGTCCCTTCTGAGTTCATAAGTTCTTACGACGCGGTGTGGTAATAAGGCTTGGTGATAAAGTTCATCATTGTCTCGCTATGAACTGTTGGGTCACAGTTTTCTCTCATCCCCTATTAATTGTGAATTTTGTTTCTTGATATAGGCTTTTAATACCTTCGGGTTCTCCCGTATATCTATAATACTGCATGACATTTGTCAACTAACATGACTGAAAGCCTCGTCTCACTCTATAAAACCGAAATACGTTCCCATACGAAACTTCCAACTCCCTTCTAAGCTTAGTTATACTGGCTACCGTCTACGCGTTAGGAGCGATCGGTTCTAGGCCGGAATCCCAGCCTGTGTCATGGTTTCGTGCTACCTGGATGAGGATTATGAGCTCAGTGGTTCCTGTCGCAGTAGGCTATTCGCCGGCATCGTGTTTCACCCTCTTCCTTCTCTCATCGGTATCCAACATCCAACATCCAACATTAACACCTACATCAATCAGATGCAGTTAAAATTCACACTTTGTAAAGGAAAAGTGCCTTTCTGTGTGCTGTAGATGAGAAGCTCTAGTTGGGGGTGGTGGGGAATGCGTCCGGCCGCTCTCTTTGTATGGCACCACTGCGCCACTTCAGTCGGTCGCAGAGTTTGGAGACCTTACCGAGTAGACACGACAAAAAGAGTCCTCACACACGCTGCTAGAATCGCAGTGCGTCGGTATGGAGTGTAAGAAGATGTAAAAGCGATTCTCAGCGATGTGAAGTTCGAATATCTGAAGTGGTGGCACTCTTCCCGAAATGGGTTAATTTGGGTAACTTGTAGTATAAAGTATTTGAAAAATACTTCAGGGCAATTTTCTGGCCGTAATCGTACATCTCGCGCGGGATCATGAGAATAAGACGAGGGAAAGCAACGTCAGGACAGAGGTACACAGAATATTAATTCCTTAACGTAATAAATGAATATGATAGTACAGAAAATCGCTAACTTGGGTCTAAAGTGTCCACCATGCAATGTATCGAGGAATGTACGCTGACTCAGTACAGCGCTGTTTATATCGAGCACCAGTACGTTCATCAACATGTATTTAAAGGCGAGAATAAAATAGCTCTAGAGATGAAACATGATGACACAGTAAACGTAAAACCCGATGTTGTTCTATGAATATGTTAACAGTCATGCTACACTCAAGAGCCAAAGAAAGTGGTACACCTGGCTAATAACGTGTAGGGCCCTGCGAGCACACAGAAGTGCCGCAAAAGAACGTGGCATGGACTCGACTAATGTCTGGAGGGACACCTCTATACTGCAGGGTTCTCCCTAAATCCGTAAGAGTGGAGGGGATGGAGGTCTCTTCTGAACAGCACGTTGTAAGGCATTCCAGATATAGTCAATAATGTTCATGTCAGGGAGTCTGGTGCTCAGAGGAAGTGTTTAAACTCAGAAGAGCCACTCTGTAGCAATTCTTAACGAGTGGGATGTCGCATTATCCTGCTGGAATTGCCCGAGTCTGTCGGAATGCGCAATGGAAATGAATGGATGCAGGTGATCAGAGAGGATGCTTACGTACGTGTCACCTGTCAGAGTCGTATACAGTATAGACGTATCAGAGGCCCCACATCACTCCAATTGCACGAGCCCCACACCATTACAGAGCCTCCACCAGCTTGAGCAGTCCCCTGCTGACATGCAGGGTCCATGGATTCATGAGGTTGTCTCCATACCCGTCCATGTACATCCACTTAATACAATTTGAAACGAGACTAGTCCGAACAGACGATATGTTTCCAGTCATCGACAGTGCAATGTCGATGCTGTCAGGCCTTTCGAGGCGTAAAGCTTTGTGTCGTACAGTTATTAAGGGTACACGGGAGGTTTTTGGGCTACGAAAAACCATATCAATGACGTTTCATTGAATGGTTCGCACGCTGACACTTGTTGATGCCACAGCATTGATATCTGCAGCAATTTGCGGAAGGGTTGCACTTCTGTCACATTGAACGATTCTCTTCAGTCGTCGTTGGTTCAGTTCTTGAAGGATCTTTTTCCGGCAGCAGCGATGTCAGAGATTTGATGCTTTGCCAGATTCTTGATATTCACTGTACACTCGTGAAATGGCCGTACGGGAAAATCTGCACTTCATCGCTACCTCGGAGATGATGTGTGCCATTGCTTGTGCGCCGACTACAACACCGCGCTAAAACTCACTCAGATCTTGGTAACCTGCTATTGTAGCAGTAGTAACCGATGTAACAATTGCGCCAGGCACTTGTTGTCTTATATATGTGTTGCCGGCAGCAACAACGTATTCTGCCTGATTACATATATCTGTATTTGAACACGCATGCCTATACCAGTTTCTTTGGCACTTAAGTTAGTTCGAAGCAGCAGATTTCATAGGGAGCAGCACTTGTGCCGTTAGATGGGAATTGTAAGTGTAAAGTATAAAATCACACACTTTTTGTTGTGAAAAATGATTCCATGTTTCAGGAAAGTTGAACTGTTCACTACGTCTTCTGTTTTTTACCTTCTATGTATTACGTATCTTCTGGGGATGGCCGTTATTTCTGAAATAGTTGAAATGTTTTTATCCTTACTTTCTAACACTTTCTTGATTATTATTGGCTATTTATTCTGTTGAAGACTCCACCTACGGTCGCAGATACCAAGTAACTATTCTTTGGTGAGTCTCCCGCAGATACTGGTTGACTCAGCTGTCTATTTTCCCTCTCCGTCTCTGTCTTTGCTTCCTCTTCTGTCAGTCTGTGTTTTCGTCTACAGAGTTGTTTGCCCTCCTGTCTCTCTCCCTTCAGTTTCGCTCGGTCGAACTATCGACCTGCCACAGTGTAGCTTATGCGCCACGGCCGTAAGCTGGGGCCAGCTGCGAAGTAACAGACGTATTACTGTAGCTTAGCTCCTCACACTTCATATAGCTCATTGGAGTATTGGAACTATACTATTTTGAGCAGTCACGGTTTTATTTTGAATCATCTCACTCCTTTGTAAGTTACGAAGCATTATTACCAACTGAATGCACAGTGCAGTTTTGACTTTGTTAATAAGTTTTTCAGCTAAATAAATATCTCTCACATTAGACAGTTTTACATAAGACGCAATATTACTCATATCATCATCCAAATATATTCCGAAATTATTGTGCGTTCTTCAGTGTGCTTTAGCCAATTGGCGGTAAATGTGCTTTAGCCAATAGGCGGTAAAAATAAATTTATTACCTACTACTTTCTGACAATGGCATATATTAACCTGTTCGGGAAAATACGTTGAGTTAGTGAAGTATTACATATGAGACACAGAACATCAGCTGTAAATGTTCCACATTGTTTTAATGTCTTATTAGAGATGTTATCTACTCCAGCAGAACATCTATTTTTCAAAGATTTAATAATCTTACTTATTTCACAAAATGTTGTTAGATGAAAATTAATCTAAGTTTTTTTCAAAACAGACTGTTCCATGTACTGCCTGGCTTATTCTTTTGAACTGTTCACGCCAATTTTTTCTCCTACACTGAAGAAATGGTTGTTAAATACATTAGCTACTTGTGTACTGTTGGTTAGGATGGTCTTGCTCTCTTTAACAGTAATACTACCTACCCCAGTGGTTACTTTTCCTGTCTCCTATCTAACAGCATTGAATACTGATTTTAGTTTATTGCCAGAGTTGTTAATTTCTTCTTTCACATACGTATTTCTTGATATCCTTACAGCTTTTCTCACAATGTTACAATAATTTTTATAATGTAAAACTACTTCTGGAGCTTTACTAGTTCTTGCTGCCTCATACAGTTTTCTTTTTCTTTCTAAAGACACTTTAATACTTGTAGTAATCAACGGTTTCTTTGAAAAATGTGTGGTGTTACATTTCGTAATTTTCTTTGGGAAACGATGTTCAAAAAGGGATATAAATTTATCAAGAAATATGTTGCATTTATCATTAGCATTTGGCTCATTATATACGTCTCCCCAATTAATATTTCTGAAGCTCTCTCTGAAGTGCTCTATAGATAACGGGCTGAGCGACCTCACACTTTTACTTAATGGTTTCCGAACTGTACACCCTGTAAGTTAATAAGTTGTGCATCATGGTCTGACAGTCCATTTACCACAGGGAAAGCATGTGCTTGTTTTAGATCCTCTTTCTGTACAAATACATTACCTATTAGCGTCCTACTGTCTTGAACTATAGGTGAAGGGAAATTGATCACTGATTTTAAGTTATATATTGTTCACTTTTCCTATCAGAATTGCTTAGAATGTTTACACTGAAATCGCCACAGATTAATAAATTCTTGTTTTTGTCTGACAGAGAGCATAATAGGGAGTCAAACTCCCCACCTCCCAGCTCCCAGTCTCCTAATGGGGACCTGTACACTGTTGCTAATATCAATATTACATTATCTAGCTGTAGTTCACATGCAAAAACCTCAAAATTTGCTTACTTCTACAGTTTTGCATTTATACCCTTGCCTTATGAATATTGCAGCTTCTCCTTTATCCATTCTAGATCTACAAGAGTAAGATGCTAAATTGTACCCACTTATACTGACACTATCCATGCCCACAGTTACGTGATGTTCAGACAGACAGAGTATATCAATCTCATTCTTATTTTTGAGATCCTCTAAACACACTAATAGCTCATCTACTTTATTTTTTACTCCCCTGATATTTTGATGAAGTAAGTTGATACTGCCGTTACCTTTACCCCTATTTAGTGTACATAAAGTTTCTTTTATTCTATTTATCTTGATTGTCATCTGTCTGGCTTTAACGTAAAAAAACCTGTCTGCCTGGACCTATTAACCACAGTGGTCGCCCCTTGTGTGACTGTGGACCCCCTTATAGTTTCTGCTAATAGAGAAGTTAACTTATTTTTTACCATCGTATTCACGTGCATGGCATTGTCAGGTCTCTCTACGAAAAGGAGGACACCACAGATGTCAATAATTATCGCCCAGTATCCTTGCTTAAAGCATTTTCAAAAATCTTTGAGAAAGTAATGTACTCAAGATTGGTTAGCCATCTCAACAGTAATGGGATACTTAGTAAATCAGAGTTCATATTTCAAAAATGCTGTTCCGCTGAGACAGCAATATACAACTTAACTGTCCACATAATAGAGTTTTTAAACTATCACCAATAGGAAATTTCTGTGACTTGTCCAAAGCATCTGATTGTGTGAACTACGACATTATGTTACAGAAATTACTATTGTATGGTATAAATGGAATAGCATATGAGTCATTTAAGTCATACCTACAGAACAGGAAGCAAAAAGTTTCCTTAAATCGGTCAAGTGATTTAAATAAGTTTACCACTCCACCTAACAGGGGTGAAATTACATTAAGTGTTCCACAAAGTTCAATCAGTTCAATCATGGGTCCCCTTCTGTTCTTGATATATGTGAACGACCTCCCTTCCTCTTTGAAACAGGAAGCTAAACTGACACTGTTTGCTGATGATGCAAGCATCATTATTAATCCAGCAAAAGAAACTCCAATTGAAAATTATACAAATAAGGTCTTTGGAAAAGTCATTAAATGGTTTTCTGTAAATGGGCTTGCTCTAAACTCTCAAAAAACACAGTACATCCAATTTTCCACTGCAAAAAGTACAGTTCCTTCAATTAATATAACACATCAACAGAAGTCAGTAGACAGGGTAGAACAAATTTTTGGGGGTACATATAGATGAGAATCTTAATTGTAAAATTCATACTTTGGATGTTCTAAATCGACTAGGTTCAGCAACTTTTGCAATCAGAATAATTGCCAATTTCGAGGATATAGAAATCAGTAGGCTAACATCCTTTACATACTTTCACTCTCTCATGTCATATGCAATAATATTTTGGGGTAACTCAAAATTTAGGCAAAAAGTATTCACTGCTCAGAAGAAAGTGGTTAGAATATTGTGTGGGGTTCACAGTCACACATCTTGTAGGCATCTTTAAAGGTCTCTGTTGGATTCCTTTCATGTTAATTTCTTAAATCTGTTGTCATTTACGGCATAAATTCCTCTTCTAAATTTAATGTGGTGTTTCTGACTATCTGGGAGGAGACTGAGCAGTGAAACGTGTTACTTTTACACATAAACAAGAACGATCTGTCACACTACTACACTTTAAAACACAGTTTATATGTAATTCGTGTCACACAGTCTCATACGGAACCTACATCCGCTTTCTTTTATATACTGTATATGATAAGATACTGTCATCCCCCTTCCCTTCTGTGTGAGAGGATGAATGAGCAAATGTATTTCTAGTTGAATGCTTGATGGTAGCAGACAAGCCTGTCTCCTAGAGAACAGTAGGACCAACGTCGGAACAGGTAGCTACGCTTTCTAGAAGCAAAGAGGTTTATATTCTTAGTATGGTCCTGTCCGTCCCTTGTCTTGTTGGTATAGGGAGCTGCCTCTCTGGTCACTTCCGTTTGTATTTGTGAAGCACGCTCAGTAGGAGCCCAGGTCAGTCTGTCCGTGGCGAGCGTCTGAAGCGGTCATTTCTCTGGCTAAGCGCGTCTCTGCTAAGTCCGTAGGACAATGGATTTCTTAAGTTCAGCCTAACTGAAAATTTAATCACCTTTATTTCAGGTTTAGCTCTAAAATATCTAATGTTATCTTAAATTGCAACGCAGTGTATTTCGAGTGTGAAGTTCAGAATACCTTCCAGTAGTTGCTTTGTCACTACTTTGTGAGTAAAGTGGAACCACGTGTTGATCAGTAACTCTAACTAAGATCATCAATCTTAAATGCGAATGTGCGTGAGATTATAACGTCTCGTCTTGACAATATTTTTCAATACAGAAACTTTTCTTTATGTTCAACCTACGTGGGGTGTACTTTGTGAGACCAGTACCACGTGCTTATACAATTGTTTGACCCATCAGGTTAATAGTAAGACGATACTAACCAGTTCGAGGTTTTCCTTTTGTAAATTGCGTTTCGATGTAATTTATTTTAATTATCAAAATTATTGTGGAGTTACACTCTTTGTGTAAACCAAGTTGACCACGTGAAGCATGTGGTGTCAGCATCAAAGTAGCCCTCAGCTATTCTTTTTGGGAACATTTCACAGAGAGTTATTATGCATTTCGTATACCAGTGTGTGGTAATTTCATGACAGACAGGATTGCGCTACGAATGTAACTTCTTTGGGTGAAAATGGAATCGGTTGGTTGTAGTTAATTTGCTCGTGCATATGTTTCAAAGCTCTTCATGTGTTATTTTATGAATGCAGTGTTGTATGCAGTCTCCCAATCTTGGCTCCATATTTGGTGTGTTCTGTAAGATTACAAACTCACATTTTCACAATCCTAAATAAGGCACCAATTTAGTTATAAATCAAGCTTAATATGTTCAAATTTCAATGATCAATGTTAAAATAAATTTCCAAATATAAACTGATTTATTTCTTTTTATATATATCACCGGTTGTCGTATGATGATTACAAATTTTAGTCTGGTTGTGAATTTGGTAAGCTAGACTGGATACCTGGTGAAACAGTTGCTCAGTAATGCAAGGTTAACTTCTCCAGACAGCTTTTAACCCACTTTTATGGTCTTGAATATCAGCACCGCTTACACCTCAAATTAATGCATCAACTTACAATCTTTTTAAAAGATAATTCTTACAACAGCCTCGCAGTACATTTGCTCACGAATAAACTTTGTTCTCAACACCATGGACCAGTTTAAAAGCAACTGTGACATTTATGATTATCATACCAGAGAAAGAACTACTTACACTATCCTTTACTCAGCCTATCTTTGGCACAGAAAGGGGTAATATATCCCGCTATAAAAATTTTCGACAAATTACCAGATGAAATAAAATGACTGACAGACAACAGTAATAGCTTCAAAAATAAATTGAAATCATATCTCCTTGACAACTCCTTCTATACCATAGACGAATTCGACAACTCCTTCTATACCGTAGATGAATTCTTGAATAGGAATAAATAAATCTATAAACATAGTACATGCATTTTGTGCCATTTAAGGGAATGGGGTAAATAATAGAAATGTTGATGATGTGGTCTTCAGTCCTGAGACTGGTTTTATGCAGCTCTCCATGCTACTCTATCCTGTGCAAGCTTCTTCATCTCCCAGTGCCTCCTGCAGCCTACATCCTTCTGAATCTGCTTATTGTATTCATCTCTTGGTCTCCCTGCACGATTTTTACCCTCCACGCTGCCCTCCAATACTAAATTGGTGATCCCTTGATGTCTCAGAACATGTCCTACCAAACGATCCCTTCTCCTAGTCAAGTTGTGCCACAAGTTCCTCTTCTCCCCAATTCTATTCAATACCTCATCATTAGTTATGTGATCTACTCATCTAATCTTCAGCATTCTTCTGCAGCACCACATTTCTAAAGCTTTTATTCTCTTCTTGTCTAAACTATTTATTGTTCACGTTTCACTTCCGTACATGGCTACACTCCATACAATTATTTTAAGAAACGAATTCCTGGAATTTAAATCTATAATCGATGTTAACAAATTTTTTTCTTCAGAAACCCTTTCCTTGACATTGCCAGTCTACATTTTATATCCTCTCTACTTCGACCATCATAAGTTATTTTGCTCCCCAAATAGCAAAACTCCTTTACTACTTTAAGCATCTCATTTCCTAATCTAATTATCTCAGCATCACCTGACTTAATTCGAGTACATTCCATTATTCTCGTTTTGCTTCTGTTGACGTTCATCTTATACACTCATTTCAAGACACTGTCCATTCCGTTCAACTGCTCTTTCAAGTCCTTTGCTGTCTCTGACAGAATTACAATGTCACCGGCGAACCTCAACGTTTTTATTTCTTCTCCATGGATTTCAATACCTACTCCGAATTTTTATTTTGTTTCCTTTATTGCTTGCTCAATATACAGATTGAATAACATCGGGGAGAGGCTACAACCCTGTCTCACTCCCTTCCCAACCATTGCTTCCCTTTCATGTCCCTCGACTCTTATAACTGCTATCTGCTTTCTGTACAAATTGTAAATAGCCTTTCGCTCCCTGTATTTTACGCCTGCCACCTTCAGAAATAGAAAGGTGTTTTCCAATCAACGTTGTCAAAAGCTTTCTCTAAGTCTACAAATGCTAGAAACGTAGGTTTGCCTTTCCTTAATCTTTCTTCTAAGGTAAGTCGTAGAGTCAGCATTGCCTCACGTGTTCCAACATTTCTACGGAATCCAAATTGATCTTCCCCGAGGTCGGCTTCTACCAGTTTTTCCAATCGTCTGTAAAGAATTCGCGTTAGTATTTTGCAGCTGTGACTTATTAAACTGATAGTTCGGTAATTTTCAGATCTGTCAACACCTGCTTTGTTTTGGATTGGAATTATTATATTCTTCTTGAAGTCTGAGGGTATTTCGCCTATCTCATACATCTTGCTCACCAGATGGTATAGTTTTGTCACGACTGGCTCTCCCAAGGCTGTCAGTAGTTCTAATTGAATGTTGTCTACTCCGGGGGCCTTGTTTCGACTCAGGTCTTTCAGTGCTCTGTCAAACTCTTCACGCAGTATCATGTCTCCCATTTCATCTTCATCTACATCCTCTTCCATTTGCATAATATTGTCCTCAAGTACATCACCCTTGTATAGACCCTCTATATACTCCCTTCACCTTTCTGCTTTCCCTTTTTGCCTTAGAACTGGGTTTCCACCTGACCTCTTGATATTCATACAAGTTGTTCTCTTTTTTCCAAACGTTTCTTTAATTTTCCTGTAAGCAGTATCTATCTACCCCTAGTGAAATAAGCCTCTGCATCCTTACATTTAGCCTCTAGCCATCCCTGCTTTGCCATTTTGCACTTCCTGTCGGTATCATTTTTGAGACGTTTGTATTCCTTTTTGTCTGCTTCATTTACTGCATTTTTATATTTTCTCCTTTCATCAATTAAATTCAATATTTTTTCTGATACCCACGGGTTTCTTTTTACCTATTTGATCCTCTGCTGCCTTCACTATTTCATCCCTCAAAGCTACCCATTCTTCTTCTACTGTATTTCTTTCCCGCATTCCTGTCAATTGTTCCCTTATGGTCTCCCTGAAACTCTGTACAGCCCCTGGTTCTTTCAGTTTATCCAGGTCCCATCTCCTTAAATTCCCACCTTTTTGCAGTTTCTTCAGTTTTAATCTACGGCTCATAACCAATAAATTGTGGTCAGAGTCCACATCTGCCCCTGGAAATGTGTTACACTTTAAAACCTGGTTCCTAAATCTCTGTCTTACCATTATATCTGATACGTTTTAGTATCTCCAGGGTTCTTCCACGTATACAACCTTGTTTCATGATTCTTGAATCAAGTGTTAGCTATGATTAAGTTATGCTCTGCACAAAATTCTACCAGGCGGCTTCTTCTTTCATTTCTTACCCCCAATCCATATTCACCTACTATGTTTCCTTCTCTCTTTTTTCCTACTCTCGAATTCAAGTCACCTATGACTATTAAATTTTCGTCTCCCTTCACTACCTGAAAAATTTCTTTTACCTCATCATACATTTCTTCAATTTCTTCATCATCTGCGGAGCTAGTCGGCATATAAACTTGTACTACTGTAGTAGGCGTGGGCTTCGTGTCTATCTTGGCCACAATAATGCGTTCGCTATTCTGTTTGTAGTAGCTTACCCGTAATCCTATTTTTTTTATTCATTATTAAACCTACTCCTGCATTACCCCTATCTGATTTTGTATTTATAACCCTGTATTCACCTGACCAAAAGTCTTGTTCCTCCTGCCACCGAACTTCACTAATTTCCACTATATTTAACTTCAACCTATCCATTTCCCCTTTTTAATTTTCTAACCTACCTGCCTGATTAAGGGATCTGACATTCCACGCTCCGATCCGTAGAACGCGTTTTCTTTCTCCTGATAACGACGTCCTCTTGAGTAGTCCCCACCCGGAGATCCGAATGGGGGACTATTTTACCTCCGGAATATTTTACCCAAGAGGACGCTATCATCATTTAATCATACAGTAAAGCAGCATGCCCTCGGGAAAAATTACGGCTGTAGTTTCCACTTGCTTTCAGCTGTTCGCAGTACCAGAACAGCAAGGCCATTTTGGTTAGTGTTACAAGGCCAGATCAGTCAATCATCCAGACTGTTGCCCCTGCAACTACTGAAAAGGCTGCTGCCCCTCTTCAGGAACCACACGTTTGTCTGGCCTCTCAACAGATATTCCTCCGTTGTGGTTGCACCTACGGTATGGCTATCTGTATCGTTGAGGCACACAAGCCTCCCCACCAACGGTGTGGAGGGGGGGGGGGAATAATAGAAATATATATATAAATCTTGTTTCCTATGTGCATTTCTTGTGCACTTGACACATTCCACATCAGCTACCGTACCGCGCGATTGATCAATGGAACACGCAACCAACTAACTAACTATAAGAGATTCTAATATCTTACTTTGTGAAAGATTCTTATGACAGATACTATTTTATGTGTGAATCGGTTATGTCTTTGTACCAAACGAATTCTATAGTAGATTAAACAAAGAAAGATAGTACTTAAGTAAAAATGGATAAAATAAAGTCGTGTGGAATTACTGGGAGACACCGAAGTGCAACTTCAGCGGCCTAACTGGTGAGATTTCTGTGTTCTTCGAGTACAATGGCACCTTTTCTACTCAAAGTGTAAATTTGAACTTTGTCTAATAGGTGTAGAAGCTTTACTGCGTTTGTGTAATGTGATGCCGTGTTGAATGATGATGACCGAAGGGAGAGGGTGGAACTAAGTGTCGGCACATACCCTACTCCTCTCAAATGGCACTGTGGAGCCCGCTGAACTTAACGTCGACAACCGACAGGCGGGTTAGCATCAACAGCGTCACATCCCCTCACTGCGGAGAGGGTTGGAATATAATGCAGGATTTTGGCGAGAAGTCTAGTGATCAGGCACTTTGATCAGAAACTTTACGACCCGCTCCTAGTTCCCTTTGCCATAAAACCAAAGGGAAAGCCGCCAACAGCATCTGGCGTACCCAGGCTGTTATCCAGCCAAGTACTGGCCATGCCTGACGTTGGGTAACTTCGTTTTTATCACGAGAACCGGTATTCAACTAGGGAAGGCCATTGGCTGGCCACATCCAACATACGACAGTTTCGAAACTATATGAAAGCTTTCCATATCTTAAAGTATGTACCCCGCCTGACTCACACAAATTTTGGATCAGGTAATATAATTTAATTAAATGTTTTCTGAGTAGTAGAATATTAACCGTTGTAATGCAAATGCACAAAAAATGCCGTTATACAGCAAATCAGAAACTATGCTACGGATATCTTCCAGGGGTTGTAGGTTTATATCGATATCGTAAATATTAAACACCTTACAGATATATCGAAAGGTCTTCTTCACTTCTTAATGGTCTAACTTAAATTTTTCGCAGTTTGATATCACATTACTGAGTATTTCATTCCTCAGTGAAACTGCATCAAACTAAAATATAAATGATATGTTTCCATTACAATTACGTTTATTTGATATACTTTTATTCACTCATTATTCCTTCATGCTTTGAACTACTCTTGACCAATACTGCACGCGTGAATGCGAGCGTTTCTGTTCAAACAAAAACAATTCGACATTCGTAAGATACGAATATAATCTTACCATTCTTTAAAATTGAGATGTCACAACATCACACGTACCTCTCATGAAACCGAAGTGGTGTAACAAAGTACCGCACGTACCTCTCTTGAGATCGAAGTGGCGTAACTGTCAAACTAATAGCTTCGTGTAAGGGAGGATTGGGGTTCTAATCTTCACCTTTTTCATTCTTCATTGTTTCTCTAAATAACGTAAGAAAAGTGTGAGATTGTTCCTTGGGAATAGATGCAACCTGTTTCATTACCCATCCTTGTCCAGTCTGATTTTGGCTTTCGGCTCTGATGCCTTCGTCGTCAAAGGTATCTATTCTCTAACAACTAGAAATTTACTGTAACCTTCCGTCATTTATTTATTGAAATCGTCATATAGGTTTTTTTTCTTTCAAATTTAGTAACATGTTAACTTTTGAATGACTTTCAACTACGTGTTCTTCGTTTAGATCCCGTTAATACACAAAAATCTACTGAACACATTCGAGACTAAAATAATTCGTTCTCATTCGTATCGTCAGCGAAATTTGACATTCACTTGGGTTTTCAACCAAATCAAAATTTTTAAAGAAACTCGCGAAAGAACTTCCTTAATCTGGAAGTCAGCCGGCTTGAGAGCAGATCTGGTCGAATAGAAGTGACATTAAAGATATGTTTCATCAGTTAATACGTGCTGATATTGATCGAAACGCATGCCTGTGTTTCGAGGACAGCAAATGCCGTCCCGAGGGACCTTGGATTACTGCCATAAAGCGTTAACGACAGTATTCTGTGTTTCACAATCATCTACGAAGAAAAATCCAGTCTTCTGATCACATTGATATTGTCAGCTTCAAACGCCCACTATGCCATACGTCTTAACTCGTGTGAAGATGCTGTGGTTGAGTGGCTACCCTCGTTTTAAAACTGCTCCGTGCAGCCATCCCGAGTTATCTGCCTGACATCTGGCCACTGGTTTGGTCGGTCCACTACACAAGACCACGACGAGTTCAGCTTCCCCACCCACGCACTTGTCAAAAGCTAACACGTTCTCCCTACCTAATGACCTCCCCATCGAATGGACGTTAAATCGCAGATTTCCTATCTTCCTTCTCTCAATATTTATGGAACTTTTCAAATGAATCAAAAATTTTACTCTAAACTTTTGAAACTTAAATATTTAGTGTACTCCAAGGTACAAACAAACTGAAATCTTGATGAATATTATTATATTTTGTCGACATTCCAAAAGCAGCGTCCTTGTTTTAGAAATTATCTTCTGTATGTATAGTCAGGACCATGAGCAGCAGCAACAGCAGCAGCAGCGGCAGCAGGAGCATTAACGACTGTAGAAGCTTTAAATGTCCTACACATCATTGCAAGGCCTTCAGGTACTCACTCTAATTACATACGAATAGATATAATTTGTTTTCATGCGATTAAGTAGGGTCTAAGTAGTGTAACTGGCCTCATGACAGTACCCCACCTACGAGACTATCGGGCGCAAGTAGATACCATCAGCAATATTTACTCTGATTAACTGCTGTTCACGTGTAAGTTTCTTCTCTTTTAAAAATGTAAACGTCAGGTTGGAATATCAATAATATTAGGAAACCATCGGTAAAAGCGGTCACGAGTGCTTGATGTGTGGCCGGCCGGTGTGGCCGAGCAGTTCTAGGCGCTACAGTCTGGAACTGCGCGACCGCTACGGTCGCAGGTTCGAATCCTGCCTCGGGCATGGAAGTATGTGATGTCCTTAGGTTGGTTAGGTTTAAATAGTTCTAAGTTCTAGGTGACTGATGACCTCAGAAGTTAAGTCCCATAGTGCTCAGAGCCATTTGAGCCATTTGATGTGTGCATGCTTGTGTGAATGTGTGTGTGTGTTTGCTGAAGAAGGCCTTTGCCAAAAGCTATAATGATTAACAGTCTTTCTGTGGTGTCTGTCTGAAAACCAACAGGTGATCTTTGCGGTGAGTAGTAAACTATCCCGTTCCTTACATAGTTTCTTCTCTTTTACATCAGTGAAAATATCGTACCACTCCAACGCCACTAGTGGGTAAATAGTACCTCACATCTAAATATCTGCAAAGAGGATTACTGTTCACAGAAACGACAGACAAAGCGCTCATTTGCGGCCTGTTTATACATTTACTGCTGTAGTCGTAGCATATTTTCTGTTGTTGTGGTTCACAGTCCGGAGGATGGTTTGTCGGAACTCTCCACTGCGCACTGCACAAGTCTCTTCTTCTCTGCGTAACTACTTCATCCCACATCTGTTTGAAGATGATAACTGTAGTCAAGCCTCAGCCTGATTCTTCATTTTACATTCTCAGATGCCCCTCCATTACCAATTGATCTTTTCCTTCCTGCCACCAGAAGTGTCTTCCTGACCTACCCCTTCTATTCGCCATGTAGCAACTCAAGATAGGTAAAGCTCCGTCTCTGGGCTGAGGGACCAATAGGGACCAACCTGCTGCTTTGTCATCCTCTGTCAATCGCGTCACTGGAGACTCAATGCAGTGCCCCCTCACCGCTTATCCTATCTGCCTGTCTAATCTCCAGCATTCCTCTGCACCTTTCAAACTCTTCTCCACTATACTTGTCTGTACTGTTTATCATCCATACTTCAGTATAAGGCCACATTCTAAACACATACTTTCAGAACAGGTCTTCCGACACATTTATATTTGATAGTAATATATTTCTTGAACCGTATCATCCTCATCTTTGGCTAGGTGTGGTGTGTCGTCTTCCGCAGCCTTGGCTTTTCTCTGCCGCGATTGGTCCGTTTGCTTTTAAATTTCGGAGGGAGCTGTGTTCTGGTGTAGAGACCTGCTGACGACGAGAGTATCGAGTACTGCTGCCGGAGTGAGACGGGGAGTTTAGTTTCCGGTTGTGTGGCAGCGCAATGTTGCGGTAAAGGTCGTATAACTTCCTGTACACGCACGTGATTGCTACGAGGGTGTGTACTCGGGACGGCGGCAGTCGTTCTGGACAGGCTGTGTGATAAGGAAGCTCGGCGTGGCACCTGTTGACGCGGCGCGTCCGCGTTGCTATGGTGGAAATGGGGCGATTGACATAACTCGAGTTGGTGCTGGTTTCAACCTGTCGCCGAATGCTTGTCTGCATTTAATACAATCAATTCTCCCGCCGTTCTCAATTAATCTACGGTAGAAGTATTAAGACTCACGTGCTGTCTTTAGTGTCTCACTTCCTAATCAAATTCCCTCGACTTCACCTTACGTAATTAGACTGCTTTCCATCATCCCTGTTTTACTTTTGCTAACATTTATGTCATACTCTTCTAAAGACAATACCCATTCAATTAAGCCTATCTCCCAAGTGACTGGTCGCCTCGGCCGCAATTACAGTGACATCGACAAACTCAAGAGATTTATTTCTCCTTCCTTTTTTTAAATTGCATATCCAAATTTCTCCTTCGTTTCGTTTACTGCTTCTTCAATACGCAGTTGGAATAACATTCGGGACAGGCCGCAAACCGAATTCACTCCCTACTCAGTTGCTCACCTCCTCGGCCTGTGCAAGGTGTGCTGTATACGAACAGCCTGGAACACGGTATGTAATCAGCAGACCGTTCATTATGAGTCCTTTCAGGGCTTTTCCTCAGAGGGCGCCACATGTCTCAGAGATGCTCCCCTTGGAAATGAACTTCCTGCTAGGAGACCCTGTTTTTGCGGCCCCACTTGGAGGCGACATATCTTCGTTTAGAGCAACACGCAACTCCGAGAGGAGTGCCTAACGTGAAGCTATGGGCGTTGCGAGTGAAATCCTCAAAGGACAGCCCCGCACGACACTGCCGTATTTCCTGTTTCACACGGCAGTAGGGCTTGCTCCTTATGTACGTTGCTACGTGGCTTGGTCTGCGCTCTGGGTGCAATACACCAATTTGGAGGTGTGTTAAGACCGACGAGTAACTTAAATACTACACAGTAGGTATGAAATTCGAATATTATAACACAAGTGATGCATAAATATTAAGAACTTTCAACATCGCAGTGCGTCAGCAATCGTTGGTTAATATATTAAAAAACTAAAAACCCGCCTCGATTGCGAAAAAAGCACCTAGTGTTAAGTGTTAACCCAGGTTTCGGCGTAGGTAACTACACCTTCTTCAGAATAACAATAAAACCCACAAGTGCCTAAGAAGACCTTTTTCAATGATTAAAAGATAGCTATGGTGTTCTTTTAATCACTGACAAAGATCTTCTTGGGCACTTGAGGGTTTTATTGTTGTTCTGAAGAAGGTGTAGTTACCTACGCCGAAACCTGGGTTAACACTTAACAGTAGGTGCTTTTTTTCACAATCGAGGAGGGTTTTAAGTTTTTTAATAGCATAAATATTACTTAGAAATCTTGGTATCACGAAGTAGCCATAGTGTAAAATTCAAGAAGTAGATGAAATACGCGACTTTTTACAATACATCCAAGAAGATACGTATCTGTTTTCATCGACAAAGTACATGAAGTTCAGTATACCTGGTGTCACCTGCTGATGGAAATGCGTCATTGCTGAGAGTAATTTATTTATTTTTTCGTCATCAGTGTTCTGAATGGTTTGACACAGCCCGCCACGAATTCCTCTCCTCAGCTATCCTTGTTATCTCGGAGTAGCACTTGCAACCTACGTCCCCAATTATTTGCTTGATGTGTTCCAGTCTCTGTCTTACTCTACAGTTTTTACCCTCTACGGCTCCCTCTAATACCATCCGTGGAAGTTATTATCTCTTACCCTAACAGATGTCCCATGATTCTGTCTCTTCTTTCTATCAGTGTTTTCCACGCATTCCTTTCCTCGCTGATTCTGCGGAATACCTCTTCAGTTCTTACCTTATCAGTAAACCTAATTTTCATGATTCTTCTGTGACACCATATCTCAAATACTTCGAATCTCTTTTGTTCCTGTTTTTCCACAGTACATGTTGCGCTACCGTACAATGCTGTGTTCCAAACGTACATTCTCAGAAATTTCTTCGTCAATGAAGACGTATTCTCGATAGTAGTAGATATCTCTTGGCCCGGAATGCCCTTTTTGGCAAAGCTAGTCTGCCTTACTTGTTCTCCTCCTCCGTCCATCAGAGGTTATTTTGCTGCCTACGTAACTCCGTCTAATTCGCGATACCCATCTCTGATATTTTCTCCCTGTTCTCATTTCTGCTACTTCTCTTTACTTTCGTCTTTCTTCGATTTACTCTGTCCGTACTCTGTACTCATTACACTGTTCCATTCAACACATCGTCCAACTCTCCTTCACTGACAGCATTAGTACGTCGATATATGGCAGCTCATCTAGGAAAATCTGTTGAAGGAAGACCTTATGCCAAAACACAAATCAATTTAGAGGATATGGAAATTATCGCTTAACCTTTTTTCAAAAGAGAATGAAATAAATTATCCTGATAATTGGAAATGAAAATATTTTGTTAAAAATTCTTTTTTATGTTGGTTAAAAGCCACGGATAATTGTTTCTCAGTGCGCTATCGCCAGAAATGTCATACGTACTCCAACGTGAAGACATCCGTCTTACGGTGCATTTAAAAAACCTTTCTCTTATGTTACGCTACAAACCAGTTAAATAAACTGCTTAATTATTTCTTTTTCTGTGAGGCTTGATGCTCCAGTATAGCTGTGTATGTGCAATGGCAGCGTATAGATTAATGAAATTTATTATTCATAAAACTGTACATCTGGCCTAAAAAATGAAGTGGGAAACATTACAAGACGGTGTTCTGTATTGAATAAGATTGGTATCTTTAATACTTCTTGCAAGAAATGACTATTAAAAGCGTTTTTATCATTTTATCATTAATGGCGTCTCTACAACAATAAACTTACACAAAATGACCAGGGCAGCATTTAATTATTAAGTAAATGAATCATGGGTCAGAGAAGGTATTTTTTGCTACCAACAAAAAACACATTCTGCCATAAATAACTGCATATATATTTGACAAAACTCATAATAACGCTACAGATAATTATTTAATTATTTACAGGCCGTGATCTCTTTGCTACCATCAGGAAGGACACCAGAACCAACAAGACCAGGAAGACAAAGGAGAAGACCAAGAAACAAAATGTCCTTTTCTTATATACTACTATGCAGAGATAGCAGTTGTTGCACATCTAAGGGCCCAGAGAGCGCTTCGATTGTTGTCCATTATCAATAAGTTAATTCACATTACTTTTTCTGGACGCTATTCTATATCGTGCTGCAGCTCTCCACTAAACTCTAAATGGGTACATGCTACGATGCTGTTGAGCAGTCGGCTTATTTGTAACCTCAAGCGACGAATGACTGAAAATGCTATGGTGACGTTGAACTCGTGACGGGACAGGGCCCAGTAAATAAGAAATAACTCGTTTGTGTCATCTTCACTGGAGCACAAATTAATTGAAGATTATGCATAGATAACAATTCAGTTTAAAATCTAGCTTTTTCCCCATTATGCTAAGGAAAGACAAGTATTATCTTGTGACGAAAATAGTTAAAGATATTATAATTGCAGGTTACACCCATTATCCAGGCGAAAGATTGACACCGCCGATAGCTGAACGTAATGGATTTAAACTAACCTGTTGTCTCTCTTTAACATTTTTAAACATGCGTTTGTAATTTGTGAAAGTCGACAAAATATGTGATGTACAGTATAATATATAGTCGATATTTTATGAGCAACCATGCAGTGATCATACTACAGAAATAAATGACCGAGAATTAGGATTACTCTTATTAGAAACAAGGTAGATGGTTGTAAAGTAATATCTTCGTGATACGAAAAGAAAAAGAAACAGCTGTCATGGGGAGCCCTCAAACAACAATTAAAACGATGAGTTATTCTATACTGATCTTCAGTTTTAGGCACATTTAATATGAAATGTCCTTCCAGAGCAGTCACGATGGTGGTTGGTTGCATGACCTGGGGAGGGACCAAACAGCGAGGTCATCGGTCCCATCAGGTGAGGTTAGGAAGGGGAAGGAGTCGGCTGTGCCCTTTCAGAGGAACCATCGCGGCATATGACGGAAGCGATTTAGGGGAATCACGGAAAACCTAATTCAGGGTGGCAAGACACGGGTTTGAAACGTCGTCTTCCCGAGTGCGAGTCCAGTGTGATAACAATTGCGCCACCTCGCTTTGTGACGATATATAAAAACAAACAAAATATTATTGTAATACCTATATGCAGTCGTTCGAAGAACACCGAACCAGTGGCACTGCAAAGATACGAGATTTGGATGCCAACACAGAGAGATACAGAATACAACAGACAGGATTTTAAGAGTTTCACTGGTTGTCAGTTTAAGGAACCAAAAATCACAAACATATACAGCTATTCAAAACGTCGCCGAAATTTGGAACAGTGAGGTAAAGTGCATAAAACACGATAACTCGACTGTATGCAAGTAACTACTTTAGCACTGATCTTGGCATGTGAAACCACTTACGAATCACTCGGAGAAATACAACTGTCACTAATTTGCAACATACTTGTGTATCTGATTACGTTTTCACATGCTGATACAAATTTTTTTGGCTATTCGTATGTTTCTCCTGTATCCACGATGAGGTTGGAAGCAGAATTTCCATATGATGTCGATACAGCCGTAATTCTGCAATGTAATATCCATTCATGCCTCAGAGGTGAAAGGTCTGACGTCATAATATAGTCTTCATATTACGAAGCGCTAAGTACTGGATGTCCGTAAAAAGACGTTTATAATGCAATTTAATGTTTAATTTTTTTTCGTGTGTGTCAGTAAATGAAGTTATTTCTTTGCCGTATGTAAGCACTTCAACTTGGCTTTTATACGTTCAGTTACCAGGACCTTCAACGGTAATTTGAAGAATCAGTACACGCGTGCTTCTTGGAAAAAAAGGACAAGGCTCGAAACCCGTACTAGCAAATTTCTAGCTTGTTGCTCAATGGCTTGCCCTCTGGTATGGTATTCAACAGGCCCTAAAAATTTTGAACCTCGATTTCTCGCTTCGCAAGTGCCCTGTACTAGTGCAGCATTGGCTAAATCAAAGTATGTTCTACAAATTTGCGAAAGAGAAGCAAAATATGTTACGATGAGTACATGCTGGATTTGTCAGGTCAAGATGAAGAGCGTCTGAAAGAACAAGTCAGAGGGAGCATTGGAAATGGAAGTGGGCGCGTGATACGCTGACAAAGAGTGCATGCAGGGCATTTAGGTTCTGTTGCATGACGTCAGTAAGAAGATCGGTGGCAGACATGGTCACGATCAATGCGCTTTCTTGTTGACCGATGTTCTCTGCTTTCGCTGGAGCCATAAATCAACAGATGCAGAGAATTTCGAGCTGCTGACCGGTGTACTCGTGGTAGAGACGATGCGAGCGCAGCTGTGCTGGAAGGAGGCTGGAATCCTCCTAGGAGGGTCTGAGTTGGTGGTGGGGAGGGGTAGGGGGTTGTGGGAGGGAGGGGTGGCAGTGTGGCCCACCGCCAGTTCCCTGGCAGAGCCCCAGACCCACAGCGCGATATTCATGAGCGCAGATGCCGCCGTTACATAAATATCACCCAGTAATGACTTGCAATTCCTTTTATCCTCGTTTCCGTGGCAGAGTCTGATTGATTGCTCTAACTGAATGCAGGACGCCAGAAGCGCATTTATAGTTCTCTTGCTTTATTAAGACTTCCTGGGTGAGCTTTCGGCAAATCCAAGAACAGGGAGAGAAATAACTGAAGACTTAACTGATTATGAGAATGAATTGACGTGTGCAATATGCATGCAAATGTTTTAAAGTAGTTAAATAACTAAGATTAGCGAATAACAGAGCTACGTTTATTCAATGAATTTCTTCTTGTCCACCCAGACAACCTTCCACCCTTCTGCGTGATATATATCGTGTGTCAAAAAGGAAATCAGAACGTCTCAACTTAATCGTCACTGAATTACACACAATAAATGTAGATGAAGAGGGTGGTGAAAATTACGTCGCAACCCAACAATATGATTCGTGGCATTTAAAAGTAATGCCAAATGAATTCAATGCTGGAATTAAACGTACACCGATGTTTCTTTGCTCAGATACAAATGTTTCACTAAATAGTGGACAGCTGTTTGTGAAAGTGTAACATTACATCTCCAGATACAATGAAATAGATATCTCTCTCAACTTTCGTGATTCTGGTAAAGCTAGTGCATTATATATTAAAAAACGTACTCAATGAAGAGTAAAATTGTAAAAATTCTATATTTTCAGCTGTTAAACAGATAAATAACTTCAGTTGTTTAGAGACTTTTTAATATTTCATAAATTGTGGGATTGAAAAATGTTGTGAAGCATTCGCGATAGAATTGTTAAACATTATTTATTTTATGTTTCATTTTGTTCTAAGTTTTGGCATAACTGTCCTTTCTGATGGTCTTCACACGTAACAAGTTTCTCTTACCTTTTTGAAACAAGTCCTATAACAAGATATATCATTGTTCTCCGACAGCCAAGCAATGTTCAGGTGTTTCCTCTTGAAGACCAGCTTTGCTCTCTACCTAACTCTTTCGTTTTCAGTTTTGAAGCTTATGAATCTTGTTCACAAGCTTCCTATTATTTTAGGAAATTATAATTCTGCTGTACGTTAAAGTCCCCATGATAACTAGCAATCGTTTCTATGTTTACTTTTATCTGGAGCATTAGCTGTTTTCATGAATACTGTGAACACATGTTGCTTTTTACTAAAGTTATAATAGTTCACTTTACATACCTCAATACTCTCATGCTTACAGAATAAAATACTGGTAGCTGCCTCTTGTGTACAGTGTACCCCTGATCCTTTCAGAGCTAGCTGTCACTACTATGATGCATTCCAAAATGAAATCAGTACCAACATTGTCGAAGATAATAGCCCTCTATTCGCTCCCTTCAGCTGTCAACAATCCAGAGTACTACAGACAGCTTGAATGCGGCCTGTCCTATTTGCCATGAGGATTTTCAGGTAGCCTTGACCATAAATGTAAATTAAGTAGCGTATTTGATAAATATGCTCAACCTCTGTTCTATGGTCAGAGAGGTTTCTTCTTTTGAAGCGAGTAGCTAGGATGGAAGCTGGCCTGCGGTGTAGTGGAGGCAGCATTGTTTAAAAACGATTTTGTAATAATACGTTCTGAGAAAAGAAAATGAGATTGTGTTGATAGAAGACTGTCAAAAGGGCAATTTTTAAGGCAATCCAGTTTTATATATTTTTGTAACTGCTTAACTTCTTCTTGTTAGAACATTGCATATGGTTGAAGTTTACTGTAGAATTCTTATAATGCAACATATGGTTTTGTCCTATCGTTAAAACGAGTGTGAAGGAAAGCAGTGGTACACAGGAAAGCTATTAAGAAATATTTTACTAACCTGTCCAGATGTGAGAACATTATAAAAGGTGTATGGTAGTCAAGGCTTAATGAAGCATAGTTAAACTTGCAGTCTTTGTGCCCATTTATCAGTCGTTAAGATTAGTTCCCGGTTTTCATTTACTTTCGTGACTGTTTGCATACTCACATAGCAGTTTGTCTACTGAGAAGTATTTTTATGAAAGTCCGTATGGTGCAGTCTTGCATTGAACATCGCAAGTACGACAAATGAAATTTGATTTTGAACAGGCTGGTCTCGGCGGAGGTTCGAGTCCTACCTCGGGTATGGGTGTGTGTGTGTGTGTGTGTGTGTGTGTGTGTGTGTGTTGTGTGTGTGTCCTTAGCACAATTTAGGTTAAGTAGTGTGTAATCATAGGGACTGATGACCTTATCAGTTAAGTCCCATAAGATTTCACACACATTTGAGCATTTCTGATTTAGGACACTCAGGTTAATATTCCTAATAGTGACAGGTTGCACACAAGACGAGAGCTCCGTGAGCTATATCAATGAATTTAACTGTCACCAAATTTCATCTCTCGTGTAAGGCACAGTGAATGTCGGAGCGTTTTTGAGAATATATCAATTCTGAGGTATAACCCTTATCTCACAAGGTATGGTCTCTCAGGCCGCGCGAAGAGTTTCGAAATCGCTCTCCAAGGCCAGTTGTGGTTGAATGCTTCTATACTCTCCCTACCATACTTAAATTGCCAGCCTACGATGTTTTTCTGTCGGCTGCTTTATCGCCTTCTGTGTTTATTGTTGACACGTGTTATCGATAGGTGTTGGAATCTCCTACACCGATCCTAGTGAACTACGTACCTGTTTCCTTCAGTACGGTACCGAATAGCTCAAAATGTGTTGGCACGAATGTGTCGTTTTTAACTTTCTCGAGTTTGATGAAACTGTTAGTCGGTCTATGGTGGAAGGTGTCAGTGATACACATCAAGAAATAAACGAAAAAGACGACGATTTTACATTAGCCAGTTATTACAGTTCTGCTATCGAACAAGAGTATCATTCAGATGAAGAACTTCAGGAAAATTTTGATGGGGATCTGTCTGTTTCTTCAATGAAATACTTTAAGTGTCTGTTAAAACCGAATGTGTTCTGAGTGGTGATAAAAATGTAGTTCCCAGTAATGAATGTCATTTTAACAGACTTGCTTTTTGTACCTCTCGGGTGGAATTTTTATGCGCAAATTTAAACCCTGAAATTTAGTTTAATTTGGAACTTTTTTTGCTATAGTTATTGCATAATTTTTCAGAGTGTAAAATTCAGTACTTTAAGAGTCTATTTATGTGTACTATTTAAAAGAATCACACATAATTACGTGCTTCTGTATGATACTAAGTAAAATGCTGTAGGCTTTGTTTCGTGCAATAAAATAAACCGAATCATTTAAACAACACTTAAATAATTGTAAAAATAAATGTTATATTGGATAATTTAAAAATTTCAAATGATTATCGCCTTAAATCTTGATTTAAACATAGGGATCCCAGAGACCCCACCTCATGCTATACGTTACAGAAAACTCAGTCACCACGAGCGTTAAGAGTTAATTTCAGTGAAAGATTTCATTAAAGTGCTATCTTGTGAATATTCAAGCAGTTTCGTCAGAAAGTTAGATGAGTTAATTTTTATGTTTATTTGATGTGCAGTTATACTGACAGTTCTGGAATATGTAAATTTCATTGGAAACGGATCGCTTTCAAATGGTTCAAATGGCTCTGAGCACTATGGGACTCAACTGCTGTGGTCATAAGGCCCCTAGAACTTAGAACTACTTAAACCGAACTAACCTAAGGACATCACACACATCCATGCCCGAGGCAGGAGTCGAACCTGCGACCGTAGCGGTCGTGCGGTTCCAGACTATAGCGCCTTTAACCACTCGGCCACTCCGGCCGGCCGGATCGCTTTCTCGCAGAGAAAAAGTTATTGTCTAGTCCAGATTTTGCACCGTGAGCGTGGGCTCCATATTTTTCCGTTCGCAATTACGTGTTGTTACTGTTCTGTTGCCCTGGACTGAGAGTTACAATTTCCCATACCAAAATAAGTTTTACAAATGTTTGAGATAGCAACTCGAGACTGGCAATACCAGTTGAAGCATAACAAGAAACTTTGAAGTTCTGCATACTATAGTTCAAAGTGTGAAAATAGTTGAAATTCCACAAGCTATCGCCGTCTTCTTTCCTCCAACCCGTCAGAAGGGTCAAATGTAGCATAGTATATAAGTGGACAGGAATCACGTGGTACATGTCGGCCGTGATTGAATTTCGTCTCGTGTCTTGATTAACTCTTGCTACTTGTTCTTGGTCATGACAGGTGTTTCACAGTCATATACTCTTATGCGCAGATTAACGAACGTCTTCTCAACACATAGAGAGAGGAGATGTGGGTAGATTCTTTCACCCTAAATCGTAATTCCCAATTACCATGTTTAGATTCATACTCATTTTCAGAAGCTCTGAAAACTCATGTAAATGGGAGATGAGAGTAATATTTCATTTTATACATGGATCTTGCTTCACAGTATAATGCAACAACCACTCCTAAGTCTCAGGACATTACTACAAAAAAATTCAAGTCTCATTAATTTCACAAGGGAGCATCGGAGGCTGTCACACACCAGTTTATGAAGGCTTCTCTGGTTATTTTCAAGACCAGAAGCCTATCCAGCTTCGTATAAAAGTAAATTCTCGGCTATGGCTTGACAGTTTCATTGAGTCTCTTCTTTGAGGTGAATTTCAAACATTTCCTCAATAAGACTAGTTGTTTCCTTGATACCAGCTGAAGAGGAGTGAATACTATGGAATATTCATTCTAACCTAGATACCTCAGTCAGATATTTGTCTCGTAATTTTGGTAGCACTCTGAGGAAACAACAGTCCGTCATTACACTATCAAGAAATGCAACGTGAGAAATACTGCACTCTCTTACGAGCGGGAGATTTGTTGATCAACTATTGCCTTGAGGAAACAATTTTATCGGTTGTTCACCAGTAATAATGGTTTGTGTAAGTCTTAATTGTACGCCACTTTCGCGACTTGCTTGGTCCTAAGCTATCCCAGGTATCCAAACGGGAAAAGGAGGCCCACAGTTTTACGTGGAATACGAACCACGTGTTGTTGTGGTGAATGTCCTCTACGTCTAGAGGTGAACGCTAAGTTAAAACAGAGATTGAACTGTCCGCGATTCGACACGGATCCAATACCGCCTCCTTTCGGTTTTCACGTACGTGCTTTGCTGCTTCACCACGAGGCCCAAGGTTCATGTCTAAAGTATGTAGTACATGTGTGCATTTCTACAAGTAGACAATATCAGGTTATTCCGCAATTTATGTACAGGGTGACAGTTATTGAACTATATGAAAAAAAACGTAAATTACTTACAAACTACCGTGTACAAATTCATTCAACATGTAAACGTCACTACAGACATCCGGATATAGGTGATGACATATTCGATACGCCTGCCACCATTGGCTATTACGTGCAGCTGACGAATAGCGAAATTCTGCATAATCGCGGAAGTGTCGGAACATCAAGGCTGTCGAGCTCCTGAATAGCTGTTTTCGGCTTACCAAAGGTTTTGGGGTTATTGCTGTACACTTTGTCTTTAATATAGCCCCACAAAGAGGAGTTGCATGTGTGGTGTCACCGCCAGACACCACACTTACTAGGTGGTAGCCTTTAAATCGGCCGCGGTCCGTTAGTATACGTCGCACCCGCGTGTCGCCACTGTCAATGATTGCAGACCGAGCGCCACCACACGGCAGGTCTAGAGAGACTTCCTAGCACTCGCCCCAGTTGTACAGCCGACTTTACTAGCGATGCTACACTGACAAATACGCTCTCATTTGCCGAGACGATAGTTAGCATAGCCTTCAGCTACGTCATTTGCTACGACCTAGCAAGGCGCCATTACCAGTTTATATTCAGTATAATAATGTCTAAACAAGAGCGATGTTCTCCAATTGTGGATTAAAGTTAAGTATTCCAAGAACTACGTTCTTTTCTTTATAGGATAATTACTTTACCTTGTTCGAGACCTCACGCCAATCTGCGTGAGCTTAACGCGTGCCTTTCGGCTACCTCCGAGCGGCTTGGCTGTCTTGCCACGCCACTACAGCATGTGTTCAGATCCGGAGAACATGACGGCCAGTCGAGGCCCATGCCAGTGGCCTCCGGATACCCCAGAAACAGAATACGGTCTCCAAAATGCTCCTCGAAGACATCAAACACTCTCCTGCTTCAAAGAGGGCGAGCTCCATCTTGCATGAACAACATCTTGTGGAAATCAGGCTCACTTTGGATAACGGGGATGAAATTATCTTCCAAAACCTTCACGTACCGTTCGGTAGTCACCGTGCCTTCAAGGACTATCGCACCGATTATTCCAGGCCTGGACATTGCACAGCACACGGTCACCCGTTGAGGATAAAGAGAGTTCTCGATCACGAGATGCGGATTCTCAGTCCCCCAAATGCGCCAATTATGCTTATTGACGAACCCATCCAAATGAAGGTGGGATTCGTCGATAAAGCAAACCATGCATGCGCCTACTAATTCCCATCATACCCCACGGCCAATCGTGAAGTTTTACGGCCCTAACGCAAACCATTCAGATTTCATTTCATATAGCTCAAGAATTGTCACACTATACTTTTATTGCTTTCATTAACCTTTGTCCAATTTTGTCTTAGTACCTTCTTATGAAAAAAGAGATCCACATTTTACATACGACTGGTAACTTAGTCAATGGGTTTATATGACAACCGTGTTGTTGAGAAGGTGGAGATCGAGACGCTGAGTGTAGAAGCTGCCAGACTAATAATGTTATTTTATTTTGATGGCGGTGAAGCATAAAAACAATAAAATATTACAGGTTTATAGCCGTGAGGCTTACAACAAATTAACGAAAATTAATCAAGCCCCGCACTGGCACATAAAAGAATTCGCAAGTGATACTAAAATACAAATGAGCCGTGTACGGCTTGTCTTCTTCTATTACGGTACTTTTCTTATTCCAATTACTGGCCTCACTAACTTCCTTCCGCCGGCCGGGGTGGCCAACCGGTTCTAGGCGCTACAGTCTGGAACCGCGCGACCGCTACGGTCGCACGTTCGAATCCTGCCTCGGGCATGGATGTGTGTGATGTCCTTAGGTTAGTTAAGTTTAAGTAGTTCTAAGTTCTAGGGAACTGATGACAAGTTAAGTCCCATAGTGCTCAGAGCCATTTTTTTTGACTTCCTTCCTTACCTGGCCGTGAGTGGCAGCAGCAGCTCTTATCGATAAGTGCACTGTCTCTGGAGGACCGATAGTATTTCCGGGTTGTCGTGTGTCTCGAGTCCAGTTGGGAGCTCAGTCGTGACGCAGCGGCAGTGAAGTCGGGGACGGAGCGCCGGTGAGGCGCGGACAGCCAGTACTCGCTCGACCGCTGGCGACACACGTGCAATGTCCGACGGAAGGTTGGTCGTTCGGTCGGTTGTATCATCGGGCGACGTTGAAAGGTCTCTGTTGGATTCCTTTCATGTTAATTTCTTAAATCTGTTGTCATTTACGGCATGCATCCCACTTCTAAATTTACTGTGGTGTTTCTGACTATCTGGGAGGAGACTGAGCAGTGAAACGTGTTACTTTTACACATAAACAAGAACGATCTGTCACACTACTACACTTTAAAACACAGTTTATATGTAATTCATGTCACACAGTCTCATATGGAACCTACATCCGCTTTCTTTTGTATACTGTATATGATAAAATACTGTCATCCCCCTTCCCTTCTGTGTGAGAGGATGAATGAGCAAATGTATTTCTAGTTGCATGCTTGATGGTAGCAGACAAGCCTGTCTGCTAGAGAACAGTAGGACCAACGTCGGAACAGGTAGCTACGCTTTCTAAAAGCAGAGAGGTTTCTATTCTTAGTATGGTCCTGTCCGTCCCTTGTCATGTTGGTATAGGAAGCTGCGTCTCTGGCCACTTCCGTTTGTATTTGTGAGCCACCCTCAAGAAGGGACCACGGCTGTCTGTCCGCGGCGAGCGTCTGAAGTGGTAAGATCTCCGGCTAAGCGCGTGTCTGCTAAGTCCGTAGGGCAATGTTTTGTGGCGGCGTTCGTAGCGACAAACAATTCGCTGTAGAAACGGCTTACGAAGTCACCGCCACACTTTTAATAGCGGACCGACCGGTCCGCTGGAACAGTGAACAGAAAGATGAAAACCCAAACACTCTGATTAAATAAAAGTCGGTACTTATCTTTATTAACGAAGATACAGAAACACAGTAGTGAACTCCGTGTCTACAGAAATCTGTCTAGTTCGAGTCGGAGCGGCTAGGTCAGCGTCGGCTGACGACAAACAACAACTCTGCTGCGATGAACACACAACTGACTAGCAAGTACACAATTCGGTGGCGAGTATACAACTGAGCGGCGAATACAGAACTGTCCTAGCGCTCGCGACTCCAGCGCTTAAGAAACCAGAAGCCAGCGGTGGCGCGCGCAGACTTGCGGCGATTTCCTGTCTCGCTGGCGCTGCTTATGCGGACGGCGTCCGGACTTTGATGTTGCCAACCTTTTGGCAGCGGGCTCGGGTGGCATTACTGGCTATGATATAACACAATGGATTTCTTAAGATCAGCCTAACTGAAAATTTAATCACCTTTATTTCAGGTTCAGCTCTAAAATATATAATGTTATCTTAAATTGCAACGCAGTGTAATTCGAGTGTGAAGTTCAGAATATATTCCGGTAGTTGCTTTGTCACTACTTTGTGAGTAAAGTGGAACCACGTGTTGATCAGTAACTCTAACTAGCATCATCAACCTTAAATGCGAATGTGCGTGAGATTACAACGTCTCGTCTTGACAATATTTTTCAATATAGCAACTTTTCTTTATGTTCAACGTGGGGTGTACCTTGTGAGACCAATACCACGTGCTTATACAGTTGTTTGACCCATCAGGTTAATAGTAAGACGACAGTAACCAGTTCGAGGTTTTTCTTTTGTAAATTGCTTTTCAATGTAATTTATTTTAATTATCAAAATTACTGTGGAGTTACACTCTTTGTGTAAACCAAGTTGACCACGGGAAGCATGTGGTGTAATCATCAAAGTAGCCCTCAGCTATTCTTTTCGGGAAGATTTCACAGAGAGTTAGTATGAATTTAGTATACCAGTGTGTGGTAATTACATGACGGACAGGATTGTGCTACGAACGTAACTTCTTTGGGTGAAAATTGAATCGGTTGGTTGTGGTTAATTTCCTCTTGCATATGTTTCAACGTTCTTCGTGTGTTATTTCATGAATGCAGTGTTGTATGCAGTCTCCCAATCTTGGCTCCATATTCGATGTCTTCCGTAAGATTACAATCTCACATTTTCACAATCCTAAATAAGGCACCAGTTTAGTTATGAATCAAGTTTAATATGCTGAAATTTCAATGATCAATGTTAAAATAAATTTACAAATATAAACTGATTTATTTCTTTTTATTTAAATTCTCTTTTTTATATATATATCACCGGTTGTCGTATGACTATTAGAAGATTATAATTAATGTTAGTCTGGTTGGGAATTTGGTAAGCTACACTGGATACCTGGTGAAACAGTTATGCAGTAATGCAAGGTTAACTTCCCCAGACAGCTCACAGCTTTTAACCCGCTTTTATTGTCTATCAGCACCGCTTTCATAGCAAATTAAAGCAACAACGTTACAACGTGTAACTGGATCTCTGATCGCTTCTGGGACCCTTCGAAAAAAGAGGTGGTCAGCGCGACAGAATGTCAATCCTAAGGGCCCGGGTTTGATTCCCGGCTTGGCCGGAGATTTTCTCCGCTCAGGGTCTGAGTGTTGTGTTGTCCTAATCGTCATCATTTCATCCCCATCGACGTGCAAGTCGCCGAAGTGGTGTCAAATCGAAAGACCTGCACCCGGCGAACGGTCTGCCCGACGGGAGGCACTAGTCACACGACATTTTTTCTTTTTTTTTTATCGGGTGTGCGAGCTGAGAATGGATCTCAAGGAAGTCGGGCACGAAGCAGTTGGCGAAGGACCACCAGGGCAGAGTCGCAGTCGGTAGGTTGGCGCAGAGCAGCGAGGAAGTCCCCGTCGCGCGGAGTCGGGCCAGAGCCGCTGACGGCGTAAACGCGCGGTTGGAGTTGTGAGACGCTTCTTGCGAGGGTTACGAAGTTCGTCGCCCACCGATGTTGGATTCTGAAGCTGAGTGCTCACTTAGCCTACTATCAGGCCTCAACTCCCATCACTTACCATCGTTTGATCCTGGTTGTTGCTTCCTGCGAGATTCTCACAAGCAACGACGTGTGTGCATTGAAGTCGGCTAGAATAGCAGCAGCTTTCTTGGATGGGGTTTAACTTAATTTAATTCACTCCTACATTAATGAAGTGTAGCAACGGTATCTTCTGTTTTGTGGCCGTCAAGGTTCAGGTTACCTGCCCTGTGCGCTGACATAGTTTTTGGCAGTGTATTTTCCTCGTTGTTGTTGCTGTCCAGCACAGCGTGTAGTTCGACAGCTGAGTTGTGTTGGTAGTTTTGGCCGTTTATTCTGACTTGGCTGGATTGGGCACCAGCACCAGTATCCAGAACGTTGTGCTATTGACGTCTTGTTGTTTCGCTCGTCGGGTGGAGCAGAACTGATTTTGTTCGTTGGTCTACGACAGGGTTGCCATCCAATTAAGAGGTTTTATGTCTGGCTGCCTGTCTCACCTAAACGTGCCTTAGTGTTACTTCCCTGGCCGACGCTTGGAACATTCTGAGCGCTGCTCCTTGTGTTTTGCATAGTGATTTCCTTTTAGTCTTAAATACTCTGTGTGGCTTTCAGCGCAGTTTTAGCTTATTAAAATTGTAAGCTTTTTTCTCTTTGGGCCTTAAGCCGTGAAATTGTTTTCCCCATGGTGTGTGGCCTTTAGCCTAGTTTTAAACTCAAACTGAAAACTCAAAATCTTGCTCTTGCCGTTAAGTCATAACATTGTTATGAGGCCTTCAGCCGAGTTTGCATAAAATATTTTAAGCTAAGGCCTCAGACTTCTCAAATCGAAAGTACATTTTCCTAGGCCTTCAGCCGTAAAATTGTTTTGACATGACGTGTGGCTTTCAGCCGAGATTAATCTCTCTTAAATTAAAAATTCAAAACGTTGTCTTGCCCTTAAGTCATAAGATTGTTATTCTCTAGTATGTGGCCTTCAGCCGAGTTTTAAACTTTCTCAAACTAAAAATTTAAAATCTTGGTCTTGCCGTAAGTTATAACATTGTTTCTCTTTAGTATGAGGCCTTCAGCCGAGTTTGCATGAAGTGTGTTAAGCTAAGGCCCTCAGCCTGTTAAATTGAAATCCCTTCTTCCTAGGCTTTAAGCCGTTAAATTGCTTGGTTGAGGCGCGGCCTTCAACTGGGTTTCAGCCTATTTAGAATTAACACTGAAAATCTTCGTTTTGGGGTTATGCCGTAACACTGTTCTTGCCTAATTTGTGGCCTTTAGCCTATTTTTATTGAACTAAAAGAAAGTTTTTGAAAGGAGTGAAACTTCCAGACGAACTCCTGTACCTCAATTCCTTGCTTAGGCCTTGGGCCCTGGATTTTCGTATGTGGCCTTCAGCCGATTTAAATCAAATCCAAGGAGCTCTTTGGTTAAAACCTTAAGCGTTTTTAATTCTTGCTTATGTTCTTGTGTGTTTCAACTAATAAAGTTTATATGTCGAGTGTAACTTAGAGAAACTTATTTTGCCCCCTTTCCACAAATATAACCTCACTCGCTCTCTCCTGCTGGTCCAGGGATGTCAGTAAAGGAGAAAGATGTAAAAAAAAGTAAATGAACCGTTTATTATTTCAAAAGTAAACGACGTCACTGTGTCATACATTTTATCCCACTGTGAGACGGGCGATAAGCACCTTAATCGATAACTTGTTGCTGTTGCCTAAGAAACCTTCATTGAACCGAAGCGTGCAACTCTGCAGGACTGCAAAAATATGGAAATCACATTGGGAGAGAAGGGGCTGTATGGAGGACAGGTAACGGTTTCCTAGCGGAACTTGTGCAGCGTACTCGAAACAAACTCGGCAACATGTCGGCGGCCTGGGTACAATCGTGGGTCTGTATGCAACAGCAAACATTTTTCCGAGAAGGCAAAGACCGTCTTGTTGTCTCACAGTGGGATAAACGCGTTAACAGTTACGGCGACTATTCGACAAATAACAAACCGTTTATTTACTTTTTTTACCACCTGTCTCGTTTTTAATTTGACTGTTCCTTATACTGTGTAACAACGTGCATTAGATCTTTCCTACTTCTTCTTGGACATGACAGGTATGCATCATACTGTTAAATGCAGATTAACTTCCTTCTCAACACATACAGAGAGTCACCAAGACCGGACGTGCACACAGCCTGCTAAAGTGACGCAACTTCGCAATTTTTTCGGCTATCAAAATGCCCGTACGTGGTAATCACAACATTTGAAAATCTCACATAAAACATGCAGTATGTAAAAAGAAACAACATGAAAAGTCTTATGAGACAAAATGTTGTAAATGCATAAGCTGGTAATATTAAATTAGAAACGATAAAAATAATGTAAAAACAATTCTGTCGGAGGAACATCCGCTACTGAGCATTATATTAGAGGTTGAAAATACCGCCACAGTTGTAAGGTCCTTTTATTTAGAGCACGTCCGGTTTCAGCCCTTACACGCCCATCTTCAGGTGTCGTTCTTGGTGCTGTGACCCCGAGCATGCTGTGCGCTCGCTGGTAGCACACCGAGTCTTGTACTCGTCCACTGCGGCGCTCGGGGCCACAGCACCAAGTTACGACACCTGAAGATGGGCGTGTAAGGGCCCGAAACCGGTCGTGTTCTAAATAAAAGGACCTTAAAATGTAGCGGTATTTTCAAGCTCTGATATAAAAACACTTCTTAAATCAAATAGCAAAGATTACGAACTTTTTAAGACTCTAGCAGGGGTATGCTAATGACTAAAATACAAGCAGAAGCAGACTGCACTGCCATGTCACTGAAAGCGAAGTTTGGCAAGTTAAATAAAAGTTAAATAAGTAGTAACGAACATGAATCGAGATTCACAAGCCTCCCTACTGTGGTACACAGGAAAGTCGAAAGTGTATGTTTTATAAAACTTCTTACCGGAGTAATCCTCTTCCATACGCTGCAGGCAGTTCGGGTGAAGTTATTAAGTCAGCAGTTACTACTTCCTTAGGTACAGCGATCTCGGTCTTTCACTGGCTCTTCCCTTCAAACTATAGTACGTCCAGGCCGAGGTCACCTTGTAAGTGGGCTGTTTAGGTTTTTATGTTCGTAACGCCACGTAGCGCTCTGTATGAAAATCACTGACAGTACTGTGTGCATTTTGTGGCTGGTTGGCATTGTTGGAATATTCGCTATTGTAGTGTTGGGCAGTTGGATGTGAACAGCGCGTAGCATTGTGCAGCTGGAGGTGACTGTTTGTTATCTATCAAAATCTTTCATTTGCTAACTATGCCTATCAGTAGTTAGTGCCTTCAGTAGTTTGAATCTTTTATTTAGCTGGCAGAACTGGCGCTCTGTGTATTGCAGTAGTTCGAGTAACGAATATTTTTGGGAGGTAAGTGATTCATGAATGGTATAGGTGATTGTTATTCAGGGCCATTCTTTTGTAGGGATTATTGAAAGTCAGATTGCGTTGTGCTAAAAATATTGTGTGTCATTTTGGTGATGATCAGAATGAGTAAAGAGGGAAATGTCTGAGTACGTTCAGTTTTAATCAGGTGTTTGAAAATCAAATAACGTTAGAGTTTTTCCAGCCCTGTCATTTACAAATTTTTCCAAGGGGAAATGCAGTGCAACGAGTGGGTCTCGTCCATGTAGCGCCAGTCTGAACAGCTCCGCGTGCACCTGTCTTCACTGGACAGCGGCAGCGCGGATTCTCAATCACTAAACGGGCAACATATACTGAGGGTCTTAATCCGACTTGCGCAAACACGGCTTCTTTTATTGGTAGTTTAATTCGTAACCAAGAATCTGACTTTGGTGAAAATCTTATTAACTTTGGAACATTCTCCGTGACGTGGCAACAGTTTACTGCACCCTGGCATCGTGCCCCAAAATTTATAATAAAAACCTATCAGACGCGTACTTTCCCATGATGGCTATCTCAGTTATTCCTCCCAGGATCCCTTCTGTGTAGAACATCATTATTATTTGTTGCACGCATCCACTTTCGTTGGAACAACTTGAGATTGATCTAAACTAAGGACATCACACACACCCATGCCCGACGCAGGATTCGAACTTGCGACCGTAGCAGCAGCGCGGTTCCGGACTGGAGCGCCTAGAGCCGCTCGGCCGTAACGGCCGGCCACATTGAAGTCTTTAGACACAAAGACAAATGACTCTGAGCACTATGGGACTCAACTGCTGACGTAATAAGTCCCCTAGAACTTAGAACTACTTAAACCTAACTAACCTAAGGACAACACACACATCCATGCCCGAGCGGTCGCGCGGTTCCAGACTGTAGCGCCAGAACCGCTCGGCCACCAGCGGCCGGCCAGACACAAAGACATCTAAGACCATAGGACCAGAGGAAGCCAAAAAATAGAAATAAAATGTCAGCCACATTTTGAATAGTTAGATGGGCAGTCATCTCTTAACTTGATATAAACCACACAAAACGTGGGAATGAAACGACTAAAACAAATAAATATCTGATGCCATTTTTAGCATGAGGAAACGGATCCAAATAATTACCAAAACCTTTTGCATGGACTTCTCTTCACAAGCCGAATGGAGTGAAGAACGACTATTAGAAGTAGGCCCTCATTGAACAGTCATCTCATATCTTTATTTAGTATAGGCCAGGTGAGGTACTCCTTAATTTTCATTGTGGTTTAATAGACACCTGCTATAGGGCAGGTCCTCACATACAACTCTCGTTGCAGTCGTGTCATTTACTACGCTCTTTTTCTCTGACGATTATTTCCTATCGTTTCCAGCATCTTGTATCTTGTGCATCATCTTCTATTCACCTTCCATAGGATCCATCAGTAAACAGTCTCTTCTCATCCAATGTCCAAACCAACTGTATTACCTCTCCCAAAGTACCTTTAAAATTTCTCTCTCTTCCCTTACTCTTCACAACACACTATTTCTAATTTCGTCTACTTGTTTGATCGCTTACATCCTCCTCCAAATCCACATGTCGGATGTTTCTATTCTTTTTTCTTCCGCTTTCGTTAGAGTTCATGTCTCAGATCCGCATAATTCCATACTCCATGTCAAGTACTCTGATAGACTCTTCCTCACGTCCCCGCCCATGCGCATACATAGAAGACCCCTCTACTTACTAAATGACTCCTTGACAATTGCTATACGTCTCTTCACTGCCTTATTACACATCATGTCGTCGTATTGCGATGTGAAGGTGGACGAGCATGTGGTTAGCTCGCCGCATCCCCGTCCGTTGTAGGTTTCTTGACCTTGGAACCTCTGCTGATCAGTCGAGTAGCTCCTCATTTTGCCTCAATAGGCTAAGTGCACCGTGCATGAGTCCTACTGTCAAAGAAGTACCAGTAATGGACCTCGGATTCCTCTCATGGCCATCAGCTGCGCTGACCACTCAACTATGGAGGAAAGTTCCAAATAGCGACGATATTACCACCAAAGTTGTCGAAACCTACGCACCACATTCGGTAACCCGATATAACTCCAGAACAGTGCAATCAACATAGGGCTCAAGGCATCTGCAATCTGGTTATATCATTCCTCATGCGCTTTACTCAAAACTCCATCAATTAGTAGAGGAGAAATGCGAGAAGGAAAGGCGACAATCGCATGAAGATCTGCGACACTCTGCGCGAAATGCGCCGAGAGGCCTCAATCGGGGAAGTTCGGCCACCAAGTGCAAGTCTTTTTTTCAGTCGACGCCACATTAGGCGACTTGCGCGCCGGTGATGAGTATGAAATGATGATGAGGACAACAAAACACCTACTCCACGAGAGGAGAAAATCTCTAACCCGGCCGGGAATCGAATCAGAGCACATTTGCATGGGAGACGCGCACGTTACCATTCAGCTAAGGAGGGCTGTTTCTCTATCACTTTCAAAGGGTGCAAGCGTTAAATGAGGCAGACTTTTAGTCAGGAATAGCTTTCTGTCAACGTGCGTCATATCAGTGTGCTTTGCTTCTATAGTTCTTGGCATGTAACTTAATCACTAATGAGGCATTAACGTAACCACATCTGGTATTATGAAATCCTTCATGCAGTGCGACAGTTTTGAAGGGGTGTGGATCTGATTCATTCACGTTCATTTCATTCGCACCTATTTATCCCCGACTGCCTTACTGGGCAAACATGTCAGCAGTTTGTTAGATGCAAGTAGCTTCATTTCATTGGCGATGGCCCTTTAGACGTCATCCAAAGAATGTTGTTCATGCACTATGCTTCTCCACGTCAAATTACACATTATTCCAGTATCTCGATAACCATGATACGAACAGGTAGAATGGCTCGCCAAATTTGAATCCAATGGGCATTTCCTTTGGGGACATTTATAATCCCGTACCAAATGTCGATGTTCTGAGTAATCGTTACCAAAATGGATTCGACGAAATACAGAACACACCAGGAAGTTTCCACAACGTACGGTAAAATGAAGAACGCAGGCTCAGGTGATGCATGGAAAGAAGGTGTGGTCACATTCAGAAATTTCTGTAAATGAAAGTGTGTTCGATACTTGTATAATTTTTGCGCCAAGGTTACATATAAATATATTTGGTAAATGTTTCATTTCTGTGCAATGAATGATAAATTCTTTCATATCTCCTTAAGAACCCACATTCATATTATGAACTTCTTGCCGTGTTTTGATGTCGACAATGAAGCCCTAAAGTTGGTTGGTTGGTTGGTTTGGGGAAGGAGACCAGACTGCGTGGTCATCGGTCTCATCGGAGTAGGGAAGGATGGGGAAGGAAGTCGGCCGTGCCCTTTCAGAGAAACCATCCCGGCATTTGCCTGGACTGATTTAGGGAAATCACGGGAAACCTAAATCAGGATGGCCGGACGCGGGATTGAACCGTCGTCCTCCCGAATGCGAGTCCAGAAGCCCTAAAGTACCTGACTCATGTTTTTACACACTCTGGGTGTAGTCATTGTACTTTTCACATGCTCGAGCATAGAGGAGTGACTCTACTTAACAACAAACGGAGGCCGAATATCCGCGAATATAAGTAAATGAGGAGAGACACATTATCAGCTTTTGTCTTAAGCGACAATGGCACTTAAAAATGCTGCACTTGAATGATTGCGACGGAACCAATGGCGCACAGATTGAGAGCCGTTGCAAATGCAACGCTGCGAACTGCTCTGCAGAAGTTCTGTTTTCGTCTTACGGCAAATGTTTTCACGTTTCGTGAATCGATGTCCCCGCTGAGGGCCCAATTAAATTGTCACGGCTGAGTGAACAAATAAGCCCGGTGGAGTTCCATTCCCCGTTGTTGCATGCGATATTTCTTTGGCATGAACAAATTCCCGACTCCCTAGTTTCCTAGCTATTGCTGGGTTTCTGTTCGGATAATTTAACAGTTAATTTACACGTAACAGTGGCAGGAAGCGTTCCGCTTATTTTTGAGTAGTTGACACATCATTAAAAACTCATGATTAACAGCTGTATACGCGCTATCGTTTTCAGTTCGGTAGGAATTTCAGACGCAGGGTATGTGAGTTGTAAGTTTATTGCGCTGTGTTGTATGTCCTTTATCTGCCGAGAAACTTACTATTCAACCAATTATTAACAAGATATTAGTTCTCACGTACATTAGGGCTTTTTTTTCAGGTATTCATCGAGGTGCTTTGGTAATGAGTTGTTAATGGTTGACGTGAAATAAGTATGCACAGCTGAAACGCAAATGATTGTAGCAATGTTTAGAATCTGCGATCAATCACATTTTTTATTAATTACTATTACACATTGAATCAGTATCCCAACTTCCTGCCATCGGTCCTCGCACTAGAGTGCACTATGCCCATATGTTCCAGCAAGCCGCGCGTGAAACTGTGGCTTTTTAGGATATCTTATCTCGGTGTCTATTGATCACAGCGATAAAGGGTCATGCGTGTTTGATAGCACTTGTTCTAGCCACCATTTGTATACCTATTAAAAGAACGGGTATACTGAAACTATCCAACAATACAGTGTCATAATTTAAATACAATCACTTCCTATAGCAGAGTCAAATTGACCACATCGATTGGTTGTTTTGCGTTAGGTGTAGTCTAGGGAGATACTTGCAAAATACAGGTCGACACGGGAAATTACAGTTAGATTCCATAATCAGATACTGGATTGCAAAGCGTACTCAGGAGAAGGTATATACTCAGATCACGATCAGCTAGTGACGAAGATTAGGCTGAAGTTTAAGAGATAACGCAGGAAGAATCAATACACAAAGAAATGGGACACGGAAGTACTAAGGAATGACGAGATACGCTTGAAGTTCGCTAAGTCTGTAGATGCAGCATTAAGGAATACTCCAGTAAGCAGTACAGATGAAGAGAAATGGACATCTCTAAAAGAGCAGTCACAACCGTTGGACAGAAAAACATAGGTACAAAGAAGGTAACCGCGAAGAAACTACGGCTGACAGAACAAATGCTTGAGCTGATCGATGAAAGAAGGAGGTACAAAAAGTTCAGGGAAATTTAGGAATACAGAAATGCAAGTCGCTGGCTATTCAACAGGAAGTGCAGGGAAGCTAAGACAAAATGGCTTCATGAAAAATGTGGAGATAATCCAAAACGAAAAGTCTGTCAGAAGGACTGACTCAGCGTATCGGTAAGTCAAAACAACCTAGATGAAATTAAAATCAAGGATGGTAACATTAGGAGTGCAACGGGAATTCCGCTGTTAAATGCAGAGCAGAGAGCGGATAGTTGTAAAGAGTATACTGATGGCCTCTATGAGGATGTAGGTGATAGAAGAAGAAAGAGGTGTGGATTTACAAGAAATAGGGGATACAGTATTCAGAATTTAAGAGAGCTTTGGAGGACCTAAGATCAAATACGACGGAGGGGATAGGTAACATTCCATCAGAATTTCTAAAATAGTTGGGGGAAGTGGCAATAAAACGACTATTCACGATAGTGTGTAGAACATATGAGTCTGGCGAAAAATCATCTGACTTTAGGAAAAATATGATCCACACAATTCCAAAGACTGGAAGAGCTGATAGGTGCTAGAATTCCCACACAATCACTTTAAAAGCGCGTAAATTTAAGTTGCTGACAAGAATAATATACAGAAGAATGGAAAAAAAATTGAGGATGTGTTAGATGACGACCAGTTTGGCTTTAGGAAAGGTAAAGGCACCAGAGAGACAATTCTGACGTTGCGGTTGATAATGGAAGCAAGATTAAAGAAAAATCAAGACATGTTCATATGGTTTGTCGACCTGGAAAAAGAGGTCGACAATGTAAAATGGTGTAAAATTTTCGAAATACTGAGAAAAATAGGGGTAAGCTATAGAGAGAGTAGTGTAATATGCAACATATATAAGAACCAACAGGGAATAATGAGTGTGAACGACCAAGAACGAAGAGCTCGGATTAAAAAATGTAAGACAGGGGTGTATTCTTTCACCCCTACTGTTCAATCCGTACAACGAAGAAGCAATTATGGAAATGAAGGAAAGGTTCAGGAGTGGGGTTAAAATTCGAGGTGAAACGATATCAATGATATGATTCACTGATGACATTACTTTCCTGAGTGAAAGTGAAGAAGGATAACATGATCTTCTGAATGGAATGAACAAATGGGTACAGAATACAGACTGAGAGTAAATCGAAGAAATGACAACAGCGAGAAACTTAACATCAGGATTGATGGTCACGAAGTAGGTGAAGTAAAGGAAGTCTACTACCTAGGCAGGAAAATAACTAACGACGAATGTGGCAAGCAGGATATCTACCTCTACATCTACATCTACATAGATACTCCGCAACCACCATACTGAGAGCGGCCACTACTTTTCATTTCCATTCACAAATAGAGGAGGGAGAAACGACAGCCCGTACGTCTCCGTATGAGCCCTAATTTCCCTATTTTCGTGATACATACGGATGGTATATATTGACGGCAGTAGAATCGTTCGGCAGTCAGCTTCAAATGCCGGCTTTCTAAATTTTCTCCATTGTGTTTCTCGAAAAGACCGTCGCCTTCGCTCCAGGGATTTCCATTTGAGTCAGCGAAGCATCTCCGTAACACTTACCTAGGCGCTTCAGTCTGGAACCATGCGACCGGTACGGTCGCAGGTTCGAATCCTGCCTCGGGCATGGATGTGTGTGATGTCCTTAGGTTAGTTAAGTTTAAGCAGTTCTACGTTCTAGGGGACTGATGACCTCAGATGTTAAGTCCCATAGTGCTCAGAGCCATTTGAACCATTTTTGAACACTTACCTGTTGTTCGAACCTACCGATAACAAATCTAACAGCCCGCCTGTGAACTGCTTCGGTGTCTTCCTTCAATCCGACTTGGTACTGATCGCAAACATTCGACCAGTACTCAAGAATAGGTCGCACCAGCGTCCTATATGCGTTCTTCTTAGCAGATGAACCACCTTTTCCCAAAATTTTCTCAATAAACCGAAGACGACGTTTCGCATCCACTACCCCAGTTCCCGGACGCTCGTTCTACCTCATATCGCTTTGCATCGTTACGCCCAGATATTTAAACGACTTGACTATGTCGAGAAGAACATTAGTAATACTGTGTCGGGACATTTCAGGTTTGTTCTTCCTACTCATCCGCACTAACTTACGGTTTTCCACAGTTAACGCTAGCTACACCATTCATCAGACCAACTGAAAATTTTGACTAAATCGCTACAGTCACTCAACTTCTACACCCTATTACACACCACGGCATCGTCAGCAAACAACTGCAGATTGCTGCCCATCCTGTCAGCCAAATCATTTATGTACACAGAGAACAACAGCGGTCTTATCACACAACCTTCGGGCACTCCTGACGATGTCCTTGTCTCTGATGAACAATCGATCTCGAGGACAACATACCGGTTCTACTATTCAGTATGTCTTTGAATCACTCACATATTTGTGAACTTATTCCATATGCTCGTACCTTCGTTAATAGTCTGCCGTGGGGCACTGTGTCAAATGCTTTCCGGAAATCTAGAGATATGCGATCTGCCTGTTGCCATTCATCCACGGTTATCAGTATGCCACGTGAGAAAAGGGCAAGCTGAGTTTCGCACGAGCGATGCTTTCCAAAACATTGCTGATTCATGGACATAAGATTCTCAGCCTCCAGCAACTTTATTATATTGTAACTGAAAATATGTTCAAGGAGTCTGCAGCAGACAGAAGGTACGGATATTAGTCTGTAATTTTGCAGAAATGAGAAAGGCGAGAAACTAAACATCAGGATTGATGGTCACGAAGTAGATGTAGTTAAGGAATTCTTCTACCTAGGCAGCAAAATAACCAGTGACATCCAAAGCAGAATAGAACTTGCAGAAAAAGAATTCCTGGCCAAGTGAAGTCTGGTAGTATCAAACATGGGACTTAAGTTGAGGAAGAAATTTCTATGAATGTACGTCTGGAGCACATGATTGTATGGTAGTGAAATATGGTCAGTGGGAAAACCGGAACAAAAGAGAATAGAAGCATCTGATATGCGATGCTATAAAATAATGTTAAAAATTAGGTGGACTGATAAGGTAAGGAATGAGGAAGTTCTTCATAGGAACGGAGACGAAAGAAATATGTGGGAAACGCTGACAAAAAGGACGATACGATGATGTGTTGGCAGAAGAGCCAACACCGTGTTGCTAGAGGAGGCCGAAATGCACGCTTTTAAGCTCACGCAGACTGGCGTGAGGTCTGCAACAATTAAAGGAGTTGAGTCTTATAAACTAAGTACGGAGTTGCTTGACTACTTAACTTTAATCCATAATTGGAGAACATCGCTCTTGATGATACATAATTACAATCTCAATATAAACTGGTAGGTCGTAGCAAATGACGTAGCTGAAGGCTATGCTAACTATCGTCTCGGCAAATGAGAGCGTATTTTGTCAGTGAACCATCGCTAGCAAAGTCGTCTGTACAACGGGACGAGTGCTAAGACGTATCTCTAGACCTGCATGTGTGGCGGCGCTCGGTCTGCAATCACTGACAGTGGCGACACGCTGGTCCGACGTATACTAACGGACCGCGGCCGATTTAAAGGCTACCACCTAGCAAGTGTGGTGTCTGGCGGTGACACCACATACGATATTTGGTAAGACATCAGGGAATGATTCCATGGTATTGGAGGGAGCTGCAGAGAGCAAAACCTGTAGAGAGAGACTGAGATTGGAATACTTGCAGCAAGTAACTGATGACGTAGGTTGCAAGTGCTACACAGGAGACGAATTCGTGGCGGCCCGCATCAAACCAGCACCTTTTGTTCATGGGCTGGTGCTGAGATAACCTCGAAAAAGCATGATTTATGAGAACGAAAACTACAATTTGTGGGAATGGTCACTCCTGTAATTTTTAGTAATGGCACAAAATCGAAATTTTTACCGTATGTTCTTAAGATGATATTCCTGGGGAACTTCGAAACTTTTTTCGAGAACATTATCCGTTATGGAGATCCCGATGTCCAAAGTTACCGTACTTACGCACGTAAAATATGCATATAATATCCGATTTTAGGCATAAATATAGTTTTAGCTGACGTAGCGAACACTTGGGAAGGCCTGCTAGGTCCTTACAAGGGTATTGATGTTTCCAAACTATGTTTTTAGTCAATATTTTGTGCACCAGTAGAAGTTTAAGTCGCGCTGTCTCTGCGCAATGGAAACTTCACGCCTATACAAATGCGGTCAAAATGGTACTCCAGTGACAATAAATGGGCTGATAAGGGTACAAACATGACCGAAGAGAATTTAAATGACTGCCAAAAATTATGTAAAACTGGAAATACTGCAAATCCAGTGAAATTTTTCTAATTACATTTTTACTCTTTTAATACACAAATCGTAACCCGGAAGTTTCACTGTATTTCGATCGATGAGCAAATTGTCCAGAAAAAAAATGTAAAACAAACGATTTTCTGTTAAACTTATTTGTTGTTTATATGTGTCAAAGTATGTACGGGTTTCGATGTGTATAAACAGACTGCCGAAATTTTACTGACATAGAGTTCATTTTACATAAGCTAGTAAACGAAGGGAACCAGCTAAAAATGCTCCTGTCTAAACATTAAAAGCCAGATACGTTCAAGACTCTGACAGAAAAGTTGGGAACCCGGTGCTTCAGCGTTCATTCCGCCGTCCTCACTAAAAATCGTGGCATGTGAACATATTCGTGCTTTTGTATGCTAAAAGAGAGTAGCAGAGACTGCAAAAAAGGAAAAGAGATGCGCGAAGATAATAACAGTGGGAGACAAAGAGAGTAGAGATACTGATGGTCAGTGAGCGACTAATGCCGTAACAGAGAAAGATTGATGGAGTAGAAGCAGAGGGAACAAAAGAGAGAGAAGACAGTGGAAATGAGACAAACAGATGGTCGGAGACCATACATGGGATTGGGGGGTTTGGATCCTACCAGCCGGCGAACTTTAACACTTAGGTACAGGGGAGGGAACATTTTGAACCAAAAAATAATTTTTAATACGCTGGTGTAGGGGGAAAACTATGTTTGACACTCCCCCCCCCTCCCACCTTCCCTCCACCCAAATTTATTTTTGAGCTGTCGAGATACGGCATCACAATATCGAAATGTCACTGAAAAAGAAACACGAAAGAAGACAATTTGAGTGAAAGAGGATGTAGTGGAAGGGGATATACTGTAAACCAATAGGAGAAAAGGTGACAGTGGGACAGAGAGAAACATATAAAATGGCAGCGAGAGAGAGAGATGCTGCGTATCAAGACGTTATTACAAAGAGAGGCTGGGTAGAAGGGTTTAGAAAGTTCTGTGCTAAAAGAACGCGAGTATAGTATCATGCCAAAATTTTTGATGAGAAAAGGGGAATGAAGATTGTGGCAGCTGGTTCCCTACTTTTCTGTCGGAGCTGTTAAAGAGGAAAATATTCACATGTCGTGTACTCCGACAGTTCACTGGTATATTTTTTTCTTCCAGTAAGAAATCGCTAAGAGACACGGGCTTATGATGCGAAAAACAGTAAATCGCTTTCAATATGGTGCTTACGAACTATATAAACATTTAACATGGCAAGTTAAAGCCTTGTCTTGAATAATGGAATCAAGCAAGGTCTCTCCACTGTGTTAACCAATATAGCCCTGCACAACGCAGTAAAGAAGATCAATGAGCGAGGCACCATACATATGGAAACTAGCCTATGTGCGTATGCTAATGACATTGCAGTAGTGGGAAGAATTAAAGAAACAGTCCTGGTAATGGAAACTGAAGCATTAAAAATTGACCTCATAGAAAACGAAAATAAAACAAAATTATGATAATGTCACACTCTGAGGCCAGAAGAACCCTTAAAGATCGAAATATAAATATGAAGTGCTACTAAGGAGTGTTTTATTTCAGTTAAGTGGGAGCTTTAATATCAGATGATGAAAAGGCTGTAAGAGAAAGGGTACAAACAGGGAACAGAACTTACTTTATACATTTACAACTTTGCTGCAAGAAGAATAAAACTCCTAAACAGAAGATGACAAAAACCTCTAAGAACCTTTGAGCGAAAGGTACTACGAGTAACTTACTGCACAATAAGGCAGGAAAATGGCAGGAGGATAGGCTATAACAACGAGCTACAAGCATTATAGAAGAGATATATATATAATCAAATGTGTCAATTTACTACGATTAATATGTGGGGGACACGCGGAGAAAATGACGGAGGATAGGATACAAGATAAAATTATGAAGGATATGATCAATGTTGCTAGACGGAAATGATGAAGTAGACGAAGGTGGAGTGATTATTTAATCGAAGAACTCACCAACATGGGACTCGAACGCGGGAAGGAGCATGCAAAAACCGAGAAGCATGGAGGTAAATTGTTGAAGAAGTCAAGGCTCACCAAGGGATGTACCGCTACAGAAGAAGAGAATTTATGGAACATACGACTTTCAGTATCATACCATCAACACGTCTAAGATTTTGATGTATCTATAAAACTACGAGGCTCTTCCAAAACCAACCATAGATGTTTTTCTCCAAAATCCTCGGTACGTGATAATGTCTAAAGCAGTATCTCGTTTGTCTCCGAAATGTCCATCTTTCTCGATGGAAGTGAGCATTCAAAATCGACGAAATATTTCAGCTGCGTCACAACTATCCATGCTCTGTTTTCAAATGCAGAGGGAGACTGGTCGGGATAACTAAGGTGTTATTATCTCCGCGTAGCAAAAAATCGTAAATGTAGATTTTTATAAACAACGTGGAAGTCTGTTCCTCATATAGTCTTAGCAACGCGCGAACAGGACAGTTGGACAGTCATGGCGGGGACGAGGAGTGATGCGTTAGATATGTGAGTTCATGTTTTCGTAACCCAAGTCCGCAAAGGAGTTAGGAAGGAAACTCGTCATAGTCAGTGCCAGAGTGTTTTGGAGCTGACGCTCTTCGGCAGCGGTAAGGAGAACCATTACGTGCTCTACCACAATCTCTATTGATTATACACAGCGATTACAGTCTGTGAGAACTTCAGATTCCACACGAACAAACAATCTCTTCTGAAGAGACGGTTTCCCTTGGCACATACGCCGCAATGATTGCACTTTTACATGAGAAGAAAATATTTCGATGAAAAATCGGTGATGATAATTATAGTAGCTGAGCGATCTCTACAGCTACTCTCATAAATACACACATAAAAAAAAAAGTTTTGCATCACCCCGGTTCCCAGAATTCCTGAAGATAGACGTTTATTGTAGATATTGTATCACAGACACAGTCCCTTTGACTGTTCAGAGATGTCACTAAACCCGCCCAAACATGTAAACAAATATGGATGAGAAACGCGTGTTTGGAGACACCATGCCTAGACGGTCAATACTGCGGTTCAATCGCGTCCGCGTTGTTACTTTGGGCCAGGTAGGGCTATCAACAAGAGAAGTGCGCAGGCGTCTCGGAGTGAACCAAAGAGATGTTGTTCGGACGTGGAGGAGATACAGAGAGACAGGAACAGTCGATGACATGCCTCGCTCAGGCCGCCCAAAGGCTACTACTGCAGTGGATGACCGCTACCTACGAATTATGGCTCGGAGGAACCCTGACGGCAACGCCACTGTGTTGAATAATGCTTTTCGTGCAGCCACAGGACGTCATGTTGCGCAATAGTCTGCATGATGCTCAACTTCACTCCCGGCGTCCATGGCGAGGTCCATCTCTGCAACCACGACACCATTGAGCGCGGAACAGGTGGGCCCAACAACATGCCGAATGGGCCGCCGAGGATTGGCATCACGTTCTCTTCACCGATGAGTGTCATGTGTCATCAACCAGACAATCGTCGGAGACATTTTTGGAGGCAACCCGGTCGGGTTGAACGCCTTAGACACACTGCCCAAAGAGTGCAGCAATGTGGAGGTTTCCTACTGTTTTGGAGTGGCATAATGTAGGTCCGACGTACGCCGCTGGTGGTCATGGAAGGCGCCGTAATGGCTGTACGATACGTGAATGCCATCCTCCGACCGATAGTGCAACGATATCGGCAGCATATTGGTGAGGCATTCGTCTTCATGGACGACAATTCGCGCCCCCGTCATGCACATCTTGTGAATGACCCCCTTCAGGATAACGACATCGCTCGACTAGAGTGGCCAGCATGTTCTCTAGACATACACCCTATCGAACATGCCTGGGATAGATTGAAATGGGCTGTTTATGGACGACGTGACCCACCACCCACTCTGAGGGATTTACGCCGAATCGCCGTTGAGGATTGTGACTATCTGGACCAACAGCGCCTTGATAAACCTGTGGATAGTATGCCACGATGAATACAGGCATGCAGCAATGCAAGAGGACATGCTGCTGGGTGTTAGAAGTACCGGTGTGTACAGGAATCTGGACCACTACCTCTAAAGGACTAACTGTATGGTGGTACAACATTCATTGCGTGGTTCACATGAGCAATAAAAAGGCCGGAAATGACTTATATGTTGACCTCTATTCCAGTTTTTTGTACAGGTTCCGGAACTCTCGGAACCGAGGTGATGCAAAACATTTTTTGATATGTGTGTATTGACAATAACGGCAGTTACTTTTGAAATAATATACAGTTTACTTACTTTCTTTCTATCTGAGTCATTTTTAATTGCCTGCCCCTTGTACGTCATGACAGACTGGGGTAGTAATACGCTGAACAGATCCGCACCTCGTTGAAAGAGAAGTTGCAAGAAGCTGAAATGAAGCAACAATTAAGGAGTAAAAGGGAGCAGCAGACTGTGTTGATAAACAAGAATGCAAAAACTGTACACGTAGGTGATTTCCTGAGCAAGCTGAGAAAAGAAAAGGCAAATGTTGAGAAGTAGCACCAGAGTCATCGATGGGTTCCAGAATATGTGATTATGACTCTGTGTACGCTAACCGGTTTACTGTCAAGTTTAAATCACTACCTAAACGTAGTAAGGGACCTAATGAGTCTTTTGCATTTGTGGAGAAAAATAATTTTGGTCCGGGAGTTATCGGGTGCTGTATTTGGAATAATACGCCATGAAATGGAGAAGAGACACCACAGGACTAACTTTTTAGCAAAAATATTGACAGTTTATTGGAGTGGGAAAATGGAAGTGATTACACAATCCGTGTAACTGTTGAAATACATTTCAACATTCTAATTTCCGAACAGAATCTGGCAGATAGGTGGCGATTATTTTCCCTTATGCACATTTAATACAAGCCTCTCTTCTGAAGCCCAAAATTCCTCAAAGATAATTACCGCATGCAGTGGACAAACGTGCCCAACTTTCTATTCGCAGTTAAACTGGAGAAACTTATTTACAGTTGCGAGGTGCCGGGGCTAGCAGTGTGTTTAACACTAAATTCTTCTAGACTCTTCATATGGAAACTATGCTCTAAGCACTCCCTTTTCTAACTCCGACTTTTGCTGTTGCACGTGGATTAAGAAGAAACGCGAACTGACTGCAATCGACCCTGCAAGTGGAGTAGAAAAGAGTTTGGTAGCTGCAATAATTTAATTTGATAGAAATTAATTTGATAAAGGCAAGTTTCATTAACGTTGTGAGAAATGAAAGGGTTGCTCTACCGATCAACAGAATGAAAGTTCTGTCCAAAATAACAATTTTATTTATTATGACTTAACTCAAAATAATAAACAAAACACATGAAACATCAAACTGGATAAATAAACAGTGTGAAGGTGAAGTTGTCCATAAACTAGATTGTGACATTTATGACCAATTGGTACGTGGAGCCGATTCCTTGCAATTCAAATCTTAAGAGAAACGCCCAGCCAACCTAACATTAATCGCTGCTACAGTAGTGAGAACTCAGACAGTGAACACCCAAGACAGAACCACGTTAGAAAACACGGGAACAGGCGCGCTCTGCTGAGTTTTGATTGTCGCATAGCACAATTCCCTAATCTGCCGGTGCTGCGGACGTACATTACCAAGCTGTCTTCTTAACTGCAAGGACACGATCAGGAAAACCGAAGGTGATGGCTGATCGCTTCGACGTTCCGTCGTGGTGTTGATAATGTCGCGAGTATAGCCGGAAACAAATTATCCTGGTCTGGTTGTTCCAGACTGAAGACTTCCTAGCAACACAAATGCGCCTCTGAGGGAGACGAAGAAGGCTCGCTACACAATCACTGACGGTACAGTGATTGATTTTAACAAGCGCAGTCACACAGTAACTCCAATACAGTCAACTTTAGCCAAAATTGCTCAAGACAGACAACATAGGCCGCTTGTTCGCAGAACACTCAATTGCCAACTGTACTCGGAAAGTTACGTTGAAGTCGAAACGTGAGCAACTTCGTCAAACAGTTACAATTAAACGAAAGTATATTAGACAGCCAACAGAAGGCAGGTTGTCCAGAGCAGCGAGAGCTCAGTCTTGTAACCTACTCCAACCGAAAGGCGAGAGCCGACCCTCTGAAGAGCACCCGTACAAGCCGAACACGGAACATTCCCGCCCCCACGACAGTGGCTGTGCTTAAACGTGCCAATATGCAACTCGAAAACCGGCGAAAAATTCCACTCTATTGCCGGAGCACTACTGTTCCACCAATGGAGATACTCGGCGCCAGTATCTGCGCCGATTTTGCTACGTCACGGACCTATCCCCTGAGCAAGCCAATCACAGTTATGATTTTGCAGGAAACGCGGGAATTTGCCCCCCCCCCCCCCCAAGACTGCCGGGGAACACAAGTCATTCCCACGCCTCGCTGGTAGCCCGTCAGAAGGCTTCACTAAGTTTCTGCAAAGTAACGGAATCTCTAGTCCCAGCCGCTCCTTCAGGCCCCTGTGGGCGTGTCGCCCCCGCTCTTATGACAATGTCGGCGTCTCGAAAGCATCCACTCGACTCCTTCACACCCGTCGGCATAACTTGCCTCTCACTGGACCACCTGGGTGAGGAGAGACGCTGCGTGGGAAGTCCGCGTGTGAAACAATAGCAACTTTTCACCACATGCAATTAGAGAGAAAAATATTCATATCTTCTGAGTTCTCAATACTACCTTTGTAATGACCCTACTCGGCTATGCTTTCCCATCTCGAATTACTCAGAGTAAGATAGAAATACGAGAGGGGGCTGCTGACACCTCTCACAGTTGGTTTTAGGTTATTCATAATAAATGTGTCAAGATAATGAGTTTTGCTTGACTACTCACTATTCCACCACTTTCCCTTGCTTACGATTAACGACTCCTCGTGTTAGGAATTAATAAGCAAGGCATACAAGTATTCCAAAGTTGGTCATGTAGCCGCCCAAGAAGCGTGTAATCCGGGTCTCTAGCATACGGGTGTCAGTGCTGAGCTGGCGACAGGCTGGGACTCGGCGGCTTGGCCGCTGCACAGTGAAAACGCTAATTATGAGGAGAGCAGAGCAGGCGAGGCGCAGAGTGAGAACTTGGCCGAGGCGCGGGCAACTCGCCGTAGTTAGGCTAAGTAATCTCTGCCGGAAACTTGCCAGTGGAGTGGCTGGCTGCTGGCGGCAGAGAGAGGCTTGGGGGATACGCGAGCAGCGAGCGGGGGCGCCCGCTGGTCGGCGGCGTGGAAACGCGTGACCACTGGACTGGCAACAGGGGTCCCTACCTACGAAACAGCCGGCGTACGCGTGCACTCCACGTGCCGTTCCGGCGAGGGCGATGCCCAAGGTCAAACTCGCTTTGCTCACGAGATGGTCCCGAACCGGGGAGTGGCTGGCCGCGGAATGGCTCGATGCTGTGAGCCCAGATAATTCATTCACACGTTCAGGGAGTGGCACCAGTTCTACATCCGATTTCTTTCGCGTAGACATTGTCGTAATTTTGACGTCGCTGGTGACAGAAACACGAAACTGAGCAAAGAGCCGACACACCAGTCATGACACCGACCTCTTGATTTATTTCACAGTAACTAAAAAAAAAATTTTGGGAGGAATCCCTAGGCTGTGAACTTTACAACTAAACCATTTCAGCAAGTAATGTTACAGTATATGCTGGATACTCGTATATGGCGGAATGTACTTTGCGCCACTGTCGCAGCTTCTTCACTGGTCCAGTCGTGAATGTTTCGCCGAAAGCATTGTTGTCTTTAAGCCTCCGTGTGAGCTCGAAACTATATTTTTACCATCATAGTTTTTTTCGCGAGATATATTAGTTGAATGTTCTAGGGAAGTACGCTCTTGGAATTTTAACTTCTCTTGTCAAGCGTCTGCCACTGTAGTTGACTTATCATACCCGTAATTGCTTAGTGAACCCGTAACGCCATGCTCTACTTGTCTTTGGCCCTCCTATCAACAGATCCCACATTCACGAGCAGTATTCAAGTACTAGTCCAAAGAATGTTTTGTAGACTACCTCCTTTATGCCATGGACTACACATCCTGAAGATTCTGCCAGTGAAACTCTGTCGTGCGTCGCCATTATCTGCGATTAGTTGTATGTGATCGTTTCACTTTAGCTTCCTTCGTGAGCGTAGTTTCAGACATCTGATGGCTGCGACTGCTTGAATTCACAGTTCTACAATCCTGTAATCTTTCCGTAATAAGAAACTGTGTGCCGAACAGAGACTCGAACTCGGGACCTTTGCTTTTCGCGGGCAAGTGCTCTACCAGCTGAGCTACCCAAGCACGACTCACGCCCCGTCCTCACAGCTTTACTTCTGCCAGTACCTCGTCTCCCACCTTCCAAACTTTACAGAAGCTCTCCTGCGAACCTTGCAGAACTAGCACTCCTGAAAGAAAGGATATTGCGGAGACATTGCTTATCCACAGCCTGGGGGATGTTTCCAGAATGAGATGTTAGAGCACTTTCCTACGAAAGCCTAAGGTCCTGAGTTCAAGTCTCGGTCCGGCACACAGTTTTAATCTGCCAGGAAGTTTCGTATCAGTGCACACTCCGCTGCAGAGTGAATATCTCATTCTGTATCCGTAATAGGTTTTTCTGACTATTTGTGAACTGATTATACTCGTAGTTTTTTGCGTCTATTGTACGGGTCTTCTTCAAAACTGGGATGAACTCTCCTTTTTTCTATCTCTAGACAAAATTCCCATCTACAGCTACCTACTGTAGATTTTTTGCTAGAAGAGTTTCATTTGTTTCCTACACTCCATGAAGAATCGCAAAGGTATGCCATCAGTTCCAGCAGCCTTTCCTCTGTTGAATTATTTCCGTTTAGCCATTTCTCAAAGTTGTCCTTTCCTTCGGGACAGTTAGCCCACGAAGTTATGCAAATCGACCTCAAGTTTGGGAAACTGGAGAGACACGTATTCTGAACTGACGCTTCGAGGTAGGGTCGTGAGTTGTGCTTAGGTAACACAGTCGTTAAGATGAATGCCCACGAAAGGCAGTGTTTCGGGATCGGAGATATGTCTGGCTCACAGTTTTAATCTGCATGGCAGTTTCGAAAAGGAACGTTCACTACAGACTGAAAGATTCATCACTGTCACACTATAGTTGTTCCGGTGACCTCAGATAATCGTATTACGGAGAGTAAAAGGTGTTTCTTCTGTTTGATAGTCATTTTTGCCTCCAACCAACTGTATTCATTGTTCTTGGCTATTTCCGATCGATTTCAGTATACAAAAGATGATGTTAACTATACGATTCCATCAGTACACCTTACTCCACAGCGAATTCAACATGTCTGCTAATGGTCCACTAGTCTCAGTTTTCAGTATTCTCAAAAAACTAGAACTAGTGGCAGAAACAAGTATAAGCTAAATAAAAGCCGAGGTTCTGGTTTGCTGTTATCTGAAAATATTTCTGTCACATGTGTCTTGAACGGGGGCTATTTCCTGCAAGATCAGTCAGTGCATTGTGACATCAACAGTGCAGATATGTAAAGTAGATGAAATACAGTACAGACTGGAAGGATGTTTAGCAAAATAATGTGATACCTTACCTAACAGAGACATGTTTCACCGTTGGGCCATATAACTATAGAAAAGCTTCAGCGACATTGAATGTGTTAGAGCCACAGACAAAATATTATCCTTTGATACCCACACACAGACACACACACACACACACACACACACACACACACACACACACACACACACACAAGAAGTGTCCCATCAAGTCGATTACATATTGTTCGATACATCCTTATGAAACATAATTATGAATACCGTAAATGAATATGAAAACCTGTTTAAGTTCTCTTGCATGTCAAGACTTTCAAAGGTATTAGTAAAACCTGTCAACAGGCACTGGCGGGCCTATAGGAACCAACCGATCACCGTGTCATCCTGTGCCAATGGTGTAACTGGACGGGGTATGGACGAACGTTGTAGCACACCGCTCACCTGGCCATTGTCATTCTTCGTAATCTGAAGCCGCTGTTATTCGATCACGTAGCTTCTCAACTGGCCTCATAAGGCTGAGTGCACCACGTTCCCGTTTCCACCGACGAATAAGCTCCTCGCGGCAATACCAGAAATTTAACGCAGGTCCTCCATGTGGCAATCAGACGTGTTAACGACTGGCCTACGGCGACAGACAAAAGGGATAGTATTAGTAGTTACAACACGGCATTCGGTCGCTACCGTTGGGTGTTTAAGGCCTGTTTTGACCGAGTTCAATTTATTAGCAGTTACATTGTAACGTGATCGTATTCCCGTTTCATCGATGAATCAGTGGGTTACTGTTTAAAATACTCGGAGAGTTTGCTCAACAGAAATGTCATTTTAGCAAAACAACAGGTATATCATGCCATGCTACATTTATTCATGTATGAGGAAGCCGAGATGATGATGCCCTCGCCCTGTTTGAATGTCGAAGTATTTTCTGTCAGTCCCTGTTGTCTTTTTCGTTTTTGGATCTCTTTTTTCTGCAGTTGCAGATATAAAAGTTGTATAGGTAAATTACCGTCTTTTGCAACTGCAATGAAGGTCTTATTAAGACCGATGCGTTTCGTTTTATTCTAAGGTATCTTCAAATGTCACTGTAACAACACGTTTTTTCTTCTTTTTTTTCTCTTAAAGTATTGTTAGACAGGGTCCTGAACAGTTCGAATGTTGGTAAATGCCAGAGTTTTTTTTGTGTATGTCAGTGTAATCGTACGTTTTTAGATATTTATGTATAGTTATTGCTGTGGTAAGCTACTTTTGTTCCTTGTTTCTTGAAGATGTTCCCATTTCTCTTTCCTATGTGTGTGTGTACCAGCTCGTGTCATGAGTTTCTGTGTTGTTTCCTTATTGTTTTGTGGTGGTGATGGTGTGTTTGTGGTGGGTATTGTGGGTTTCTGAGTTTGTGTTATTTATTTATTTTTATTTTCATGTTTTTCTGGATTGTGTCGTTCAGTTACGTTACTAGAGATTCTTGCGATACGTTATCTTTTTGCTATCCGAATCCATGTGTCCAGCACCTTATCATCGTTGTGTTTTGGGCCTGTCGGTGGTTGGATAAATGATGTCATATTGTGTCTCTTGCACTGACTTTTCTGCAAATGTTGGAAGTGATTTTTCTTTGTGATGGATATATCTAGGAAGTATATTTGGCCTCCTTATTCTGTCTTTAAGGTGAACTTTAGGCTTTTGTGTAATGTGTTTATCTGCTCGTGTATCTGTTCTGTTTTGTTTTTTGGTCCATCTTCCCATCCGAGGAAGTCAACCATGTAAATCTGCATGAAGATATTTGCTAATTCTGCAGAAATTGGGGATCCCTTTGGCAGTCTTTCATCTTGTGGATAGAACTCTTTGCTGAATTCAAAGTAATTTTGGTAAGTAACGACGTGTAGGAGTGAGGTTGTCTCTGTTATGTGTTCCTGTGGTAACGGATTGTAAGTATCTAGATTTTGTTCTATTATCTTGATAGTTTCTTTGACTAGGATTATGGGGTACATGTCTGCTACTCTGCAAAATCAAACCAGACCAACATAGCTGTACCTGGAATACGTAAACCTTTTAAGTGGTTTATTAGTTCTTCTCTGTTCTTCACTGTTCTGTAATTCTGTGTTTTATACTGTTGTTTGAGAATGTGTATGCCTGGCGAGGATTTATGTAGGCGCTTTTCTATAATTTACAGCCCCCCCCCCCCCCCCCCGTCGGAGGTTGTTCGAGTCCTCCCTCTTTCATGGGTGTTGCGTTGTCCTTAGCGTAAAGCATTAAAGCATAGCTTAGTTTAAGTTAGATTAAGTAGTGTTTTAGCAGTTTGGTCCCATAGTACCTTACCACAAAATAAAATTAATTTACAGAGGACCTACAGGAGTATTTTCCTTATGGAGCTATGGTTGACTCCGGAGTTTTTAGGCATTAGGTATCATACACAAAAGTCCAAAAAGGGGCTGAAATGTTGTGTGATGTGGTTGAGTCCGTGAGAGGACTTTCTTTTGGTATAGCCACTGTCTCTCGACCGTTTCCATCTGCTTGGTCGTACACAAACGCCATCTCGACTTGTGCCTGACATGAATACCGTACCATTCTGATGCTTATACTACGCTGTGTCAGTCACACAGTATACAACTACGGCACGTGGTCAGAGGAACTGTCATTCCTTTAACTATGTGCCGTATACTCATCAGCGCCACCTGTCTTGGAAACGATGCATTTCCCAACACGTATTCATACTTATAGGACCTTCTATCGTCCGTTTCAGCAGTGTGTCGGTTTTATTAATGTTCGCTCTGTATAGTAAGTAAAAATGTACATACCTTTGTTCTTTAACTAGTAGTGTTTTACTGAGTCAGTACAGTGAAGCTTTTATCAAAATGTTATTTTTGTTTTGTGTAAATGTCATAACCTGAAACTTGTAGTTGAGTAATTGGCTACGCATTCTGGCACTTTCTACATCGCTGGATTAGAATTAGAGCTTGGTGAGTTAACAATGAGTGCCAAGGAACTACGGTTGCGCCACGAGATGTCCGCTAGCAGAGGGGCTAATAATTGGAAATGTCCTGTGCGCTTGCGCAACACGAGTAGTGAAGCCCTTGCTGCAGACATCAGCCGCCTCACTGTTGGTTAAGCCGGCCTGAGTGGCCGAGTGGTTCTAGGCGCTTTAGTCTGGAACCGCGCGACTGCTACGGTCGCAGGTTCGAATCCTGCGTCGGGCATGGATATGTGTGATGTCCTTAGGTTAGTTAGGTTTAAGTAATTCTAAGTACTAGGGGAGTGATGATCTTAGATGTTAAGTCCCATAGTGCTCAGAGCCATTTTTTGAACTGATGGTTAAATGAGCCAATGTTGACAGCTGCTGCTGCAGCTTCGGCGTCAGCTGACAGGCTTGTAAGCTACAACGACTTCTCCTTTTGCGGGGATAGTTACTTATAGCCCTGGAAAACCGAACAAATAATGTATTTGCTCGTTATAACGTCTATGAACAGTGCTAACAGAATCAACGAAGTGTTAGTGCTAGTGAACCTGACGTAAAGTGTCCCAGAAGTTTAGTGCAATATTATATCCTGAACAGGCTTGACTTTGTAACTTTATATTGCTTGAAACGTCTGCTTTTGACTTATGGAATATTCTTGATTCTATGGTGATTGTTCACACAGAGAACAAATTTCCACGGCATTTAATTTTGTATTCCGTTTCGCTATTTTATGAGTAATTAAAAATTCATATATTATTCATACTTCTATGCGTGTTCCGGTGTCATGTGAATTACGTTTTGTGTGAACTGTCATTTTATCAATGATGGACACTAAGTAACCTTAGTGAGTAATCTTGCACCATTTGAACAGACAAAGAGAGAAAAAAAAATTTTCAAATAGCTCTGATCACTATGGGACTTAACTGCTGAGGTCATCAGTCGCCTAGAACTTAGAACTACTGAAAAGTAACAAACCTACGGACGTCACACACATACATGCTCGAGGCAGGATTCGAACCTGCGACCGTAGCGGTCGCGCGGTCCCAGACTGTGGCGCCTAGAACCTCGCGGCTACACCGGCCGGCAAACAGAGAAACCAAAATGAAAATTTTCTTTGCAAATTCATTACAAGGGTTACATAGCTTCTTGCATTCAATAATCTAGACTCACGCCGTTCTAAAGTTAGTGGTTGCAAGTGGGACAAAGAAGTAATTCTGGAAATTATGTCTTCCTATGCGAGGAGAGGTTAGTACATGGTTGCCCACCACCTACTTGCCATGAAGAACAATTTGAAAGCCTTAGAATCTTACATTCTTCACACCCTTCACATTGTTGAAATAACTTGTCTTTGTAGATCATGAAACGTCAATTTGACAATGATGTCTACTGATACCACTCAAATAGTTAATTGCTTTTTATACTTAATAAAACTACGAATATAAGTGAGTTATACGAAATTTCATAAAATGGTGCAAATGTTTCTATCGTAGAAAGCAAGGTTAGGTAAAATTTAACTTCCATAATTTGTCGAGTTATTACAGAAAAATTACAGTATCTAAACCTATTACTCAGTCCGCATTTTCTGTGTATATGACTAAATATAAACACTTCATGGGCCTGAGCCTACGCTGAAAATCACGTGCTTTACGCTACTTTTTAGTAAGAACGACATTATGCCAGGTCTAAAAGTATGATACCGGAAAGTCCCTATAGATGGAGTTAGTCGTTAGTTTAGGGCCCCTGAGACCGTGTATTCACCGCCATCTGCTTCCTGTAACGGCTGACAACGAATGTCAACACACAGTAACCCAAGGTCAATACATCGGTATCTCTTTCAAACCCGTAAACTTGTAGAGTTTTGTGCCTGAGAACTGCGATAAGCGGAAAGCATTGGTTTTCTGCTATCATTTGAAGAAAACTGCTGCAGAATCGCATAGAATGCTTGTCCAAGCTTTCGGCGAACGTGGTCTTGAGAAAACACACTGTTTCGAGTGGATCCAAAATTTCAAAAGAGATGATTTTGACGTGAGAAACGAGAAGCGCGGGAAACTACCGAAAAAGTTAGAAGACAACGAACTGCAGGCCTTATTAGATGAAGATGATAATCAGACTCGACTGGAACTCGTGAAACAATTGAATATGTCGCAGAAAATCTTTTCTTTTCTGTTGAAAGCTATGGGAGGGGTGCAGAAAGTGGGTAAAGGGGTTGCGCATAAACTGAATGAAAGACAGCAAGCAAATCAAAAGACCACTTGTGAAATGCTCCTCGCCAGGTACTAAAGAATGTTGTTTCTCTATAGAATAGCGACAGGTGATAAAAAATGAATGTATTTTGGGAATACCAAGCGTCGTAAATCATGGGTGAATCCAGGCAAACCATCGACATCCACTGCAAGACCAATATCGCTTTGTAAAGACGACAATGCTCAATGTTTGGTGGGATCAGAAGAGTGTCATCTATAATGAGCTGGTGAAACCATTAACACTGATCACTGCCAACAACAAATGATCGATTTAAATCGGGCATTACGTGTAAAACGACCGGAACATGGAAAAAGACAATTCAAAGTCATATTTCTCGATGATAACGCCCCATCACACACAGCAAAACGAGTCAGGAAAACGATCGAGGCTTTCAGTTGGAAAATACTAGGACATGCTGCTTTTTCTCCAGAACTGACTCCGTCCGATTACCATCTGTTTGTATCACTGGGACATACTCTCTCTGAACAACGCTTGAGTTCGTATGAAAATGTACGATAATGGCGCACTGACTGCTTCGCTTCAAAAGAACTTTTTTTTTTTTTTTTTGGCCTGGCAGTCATACCCTTCCAGAGAGGTGGGAGAAATGTATAAATTTCAATGGAGATTGTTTTGAATAAAACATTGTTTATCAGTTTCAAACAACAGACGTGTAATTATTGCAACCAAATTCGGTTTCATATTTCTATACCTGGCAGTCGCCATCCAGTAGGTGGGAAGTGTCTGTTTATTTGTTTGTTCGTTTTCTGTGTAAAAACCAGTTTTCGGACATTGTCATACGTTTTAGTTCACATACACAAATTTTTAGTTAACATTCATAACTGCACACGTTGATGTAGTGAACGTCAGAAATTATCACTTTTTTGTTGCAAAAGCAAACATGTGCTATGTACACTGTTTGACAGAGGGGCATTACAACTTGAAATACAAATACATACATTGATATAATGTGTGAATATCAAAAATTATCATTTTCTTGTTGCATAAACGAACTGATGCTACATACACTGTTTTAGAAAGAAATATTACAACTTGAAATCGTATACTGAATACCAGATTTTCTCTATTAATAAACGCTTAAGTTTATTCTTTAAGGTCTATATATTAGCTGTCTTGAAATCAGATGGTAGTCTGTTATAATAGATTGTACGTACTGTACATAAACTACGATTTTTTTTTACTTGCAATACAGTAAATGTTTCCTCTGCCCTTTTTTTGTACCTACGTACATTACACATTACTCTTTGTTGCATTATATTCTGGATTTTGTTCCACAAACATTATTCCTTGCAGGACTTGCCGGATGCACGTAGGGTAGATGGTTAGTATTTTATATTTTCTGAAGATTTCTCTACAAAGCTTAAAGATACAACCTCTTTCCATTTGCAGGCGGATTTTCGTTATTTTCTGATTAGTCGTTTCATTGTTAACGTGTCAAAGTTAAGACGTCGCGACTGAGCGTGCCGTTGAAACTGTTGCGGCGGAAAAAGCACGGGTGTAAAGCTTGAACGTTTGTTGGTTGCATCGTACTTAATTACTCTTGAATACACCTCGTGTTTGTCAGACAAGAGTTGGTGAAGTAAGTGCGTTAGTAACTGCAATATGTAAGGCTGTGGTGGAGCACACTTGTACCTGCGTGCCGTCTCTCTTGTAATCTCTTGTAATGCGTGCTAAACGCCCAATCAGAAGTGAAGAATGTGCAACTTCGTAGTCGCATTGCAGTACAGCAATGCCGCACTCATCTGTCATTGCGAATAGCGGGCAAGTGAACGTTCGATACAAGAGCAGTTCCGAATAAATGAAAATTGTAATGTTTGTCCTTTATAGCACGAAATGAACAATAGATTATCTCGAGTAAATTTTGCAGGAGAGACTGATGAATGAAAGAACATGTACCTTAATTGCTTTAGCTGTTGGCTGAAGTTTGGCTGCTGCTATTGCAGTCGTCCACTCGGACCAGCAACAGTTCCACTGCTACGTGAAGACAGCGGGTTCTGTATGCATAACTGTTTTCATGTTTGTGTACATGTCTCGCTGAATTGCTGTAGACACTCTGGATAACACTTTCGAGAGCACAGCGGCACGGCTGTAAAGTAATTTTAAGTATTGTTGTTCTCCTTTGCTACCTTGATTATGACAAGTGCCCAAATAAGTTCACTGGTGTTGGATTCACATTGCACCACAACCAATCGCAGAAGCTTCATTTCCTTGTTGACTCAGCTTAGTACACTTTACAAAAGGTATTCCTGTGACCTGGAGCGCCGTCGGGCGCTTTCCGGTAAACCCGCTTTGGTAAATTCCTCATATGATGTGGGATTAGACTGAAGCACTGTATTATTGCTCCCCACACACTCAAAAACAGAACCCTTTCTCAATTTCATTGATGGATGAATTTATCATTGTGTGTTATGAGGCCTGATCTAAAATAATAGCAGAACTTTTTTGGTAAGTTCTCGAGATAGCTCCTAAACAACTCTTTGCAGTGCCTGGCATTCACCTGAGATTGATAATCACGACCCCCTTTTTGCCCAATAAAACATAAACCACCAGTATGCGTGAACCCATCTTCGTTCCCACTGTGGCACGTTATAACCCTTCTTCAAGGACCGGACAGTGTTTGAGTTATTCACTTCCAGACATTCCATTCTTGAACACTTGCTCTGTGATAATCGAATACGTCTTCTCATGAATATGGCATCCTTTGTTCCTGCCATCCGAAATTTCTGCAGTGATTTACTCCAAAGAAACTCTCATCAGTTTAATACACAGTCCATCAAGAGTTTCGCCAGCATCTTTTATCTCGCAAAACTCGTCCTGACACTCGGTTATTCTCCAACACAACAGATTTTTTTGTTGAACTTTTTATACCTGACTCGCAATTATGTTCGAATAACACGCCATAGGGTTTTTTCACTCATCTTCTTCCACTCTTTCCAACATGTGAATTACGAAGCGTAAAAGAAAAAGGAGCAAAATATCTTTATAAAAGCAGCGCAAACTGTCGTATACATTAAGTCAATCGAACGAAGTCACCCCCCAAGAAAAGGTGAACTTGAATTTACATAACATCAAATATTGTAGTATATACTTACATTAAACTAATAATAAAGTACCAGAAACTAATAAAAACGCAAATTTTAGGAAAAAATTGGAAGTGTCGAGTCGCGAACCACTGCCCAAACAAGCCACTCCAGACTGATCAATTACGCTACTCACTTTCCTAAACCGACACGGTAGTGACAATCAATCATAGCATGCTAGCAGTTGCTGAAAACCTTAATCGTAGATATGTTACAAACTGAAATTTAATTATAACAAATTGTATCAGGAACAATGCGTTTTGGGCGGATCTTCAGTGTGCAGCTGCCTTCAAATAACCTACTCCCATAATACGCAAGTTAAAATAATTCTTTTCCCACGAATATGATGTTTCTCATTATTTTATTGGAACGAATCACACGCTTAAAAACGGGTTTTCCAGTGATTCTCAATTTGCTGGTGCCGAGAAACGGCATATATACGTATAGGCTTGAAATGAATGCCAATATGGCGCCTCACAACTCTCTACTGAAGGAAGAAGGCGTGCGTGTGACGTAGATGGCGTTGTGCCGTCTCATTGGCCAGCGCTCAGACGCACGCTCAGGATATCTGACATGCTAGATACTACTCTGCACGTTCGGAAAGACTCCCGAACGTGCTATTCCACACTATGACGTCAGAAACTCGGGACGCTCAACGCTCAACGTTCGGTTGCACGGTCCGTGTGCCGCCGGCTTAAGGGGACCTCCCAGGGCCACTCCTAACTGCATCAGTTAAGACGAGCCTCGCAGACCCCCACGCAAGAATGCCCGTGTGCACGCAGTCTCAAGCAAACACGCTGGCCTGCGGTCAAGCCGCCGGTCACATGCGCCCCGTACCTGCCCGCCAGCGCATTGAGACGTACACTGATCAGCGTAAACGTTACGACCACTGCTCACCGCGACGTTGGTTGCCACCTGACCGCGTTGCGGGCACGTGAAGCGGTAACAGTTCTACGTAAACCGAGCAGACACTGACTGGGGACCACCGTAGCGAAGATACGGGATGCAAATGGGGACATCCATTGAGATAGGCGATTGTACAAAATTGTTAACGCTATCGTGGCCACTTGTTGGCAAACTGCCCGTTGGCTTTTCTCTCGGGTTCTTCGGCCGACGTTCGTCTGGTGATTTTTCCGACGTTTCGCCAGCACGAGTGGCTGGTACTGTCAAAGTTACAGGATCCAGTCCACCACCAGCAATGGAAGGTGAAACTTTGACAGTAACATCACACACATCCATGCCCGAGGCAGGATTCGAACCTGCAGCCGCGTGGTTCCGGACTGGAGCGCCTAGAACCGCTCGACCACAGCGGCCGTCTTTTTCAAAAATGGTTCAAATGGCTCTGAGCACTATGGGACTCAACTTCTGAGGTCATTAGTCCCCTAGAACTTAGAACTAGTTAAACCTAACTAACCTAAGAACATCACAAACATCCATGCCCGAGGCAGGATTCGAACCTGCGACCGGAGCGGTCTTGCGGTTCCAGACTGCGCCGTCTTTTTCACGGAATTTATAAATATATATAAAGAGCAACAGTGCTTGCGCAAAGTGAGATCCAAAAACTATATTAATGTGAATTTAAAGACTGAAGCCTGCAACAAAATAATTGCGTTTTGGAAACCAGCTATCCTCGAAGTGAACCGTGGTTTTGTTAGAAAACTGGGAAAAAATAAAAAACTTACGAGTTTCATTTAGAAAGTAAGCGATTGATGTTTGTAAACGTAAGTTTAGTGGCAGGTCTCTCGTTTACATTTATGTACCAAATTTATCTTACTACGACTTTCCTTTATTTACTGTTCATCAAAAGCTGCCAATGGCTTCTGAAAACGTTGACTACACAGACAGAATTGAGTGACAATAAGATGTGTAAAGTGAGGCTTTTACCAGCAATCATCACCGTTTCTGTTTCCTCTCCTTCTACGTCTGAAAGTCTCACATTTATGTTCCGGATTAAGGCACTCTTTCCCTTAACGCATTTTACCACCAATATCGTATTATTTGACGCCTTTTACTTGTCTTTAATAAGTGACCTCACTGAAAAACTTACTTGGATGTGTGCATGAATTTTCTTCCATTTGATTTTCAGCCATTTCTTATTAAAAGTATTAATACAGTAACCAATACTTCTAAATGTTTGCCTTCATGACCTTTGGCCGCATGATTCATAAAGTAATTTGCAAGTCTTGGGAATTATATCACGTAGTGATGATGTGGAAACGGCTGTGGGAGATTTTTAAATCATTCAGGGACTGACCCGATGCTAAAAACCTGAGAGCAATCCTCTGCAGAAATGCTCTTCTACATAACTTCCGCGCGGCTTGCCCCGTCGGAGGTTCGAGTCCTCCCTCGGGTACGGGTGTGTGTGTTCTCCATAGCGTAAGTTAGTTTAAGCTTTATTAAGCAGTGTGTAGGTTTAGGGACCGATGACCTCAGCAGTTTGGTCCCATAAGACCTTACCACAAATTTTAATTTCAGTTTCCACATATCTGATTTTGTCCTTGACGATGGCAACCAACGAATCATTCTTAAACAGCTTCGATAGCTGGCCAATTGTCTTGCAGCTCGTTAATCAAAGAAGTATAATTGCGGCGGTCATTCCACTCCTTAACCTCAGTACCACTTCGTTTTGGTTTACTTTCATGTTCATAGCTGAACTCCTACTGCTGTAGTGCCGATAATAATACGTGCTCGATCAGTTTTAGCACGGAAAACGGCTACAACTGACGTACCCGCGGCGCACACGCCACGCAGGATTTTAGAACTGACAAAACTTCAAACGCCACGCATGCGCCTGTACCTGCGTGCGTGTTTCAGCATACACGCGGATACCTGCACGTGGCACTTTTGAACGCCGACTTGCGCATAGCCAAGAACGTGATCGAGAACTTTACTCAACACACCTGTTCGCCACGATTCAGTACGCATTCAGTTTCGCACGCCGATGCGTGGCTCTCAATCGCGCTGTTGAAACCGTATGTGGGAGGGCCCCTACTCACTTCACTAGTTGTGAATATGGAGGGTCATATTGTCAGCTTACCGATCTCCTGGCCGTTGTCAGTTTTCGTGGGCAGGGGCGCCACTTGTCAATGAAGTACCTCCCCAATTAGCCTCACAAGGGCTGAGTGCGCCCCGCTTGTCAACAGCACTCGGCAGACCTGCACGGTCACCAATTCCAGAGATAGTCGAGCCTGACAGCGTTTAAATTCGGGTGATCAGATAGGAACCGGTGTTATGACCGTAGGCAGGCCTTCGCACATAGGTAAAAGGCAACTAAATTATTTCACGAGGAGTGTCTCACACGAGTATATAACAACGAATGAGAGCAGCAGTGTTTCCTATCAAACGAGACGCCCCAATGTTAACACTGAAACAATAAACCATAAAATGGGAACATCGTTCAGAGGTCCGGCAATATAGCATACGCGAGCACGCGACGCGTAAAGGAGCATAAGCAAATAAATGAAGCCGGCCGCGGTGGTCGAGCGGTTCTAGGCGCTTGTCCGGAACCGTGAGACTGCTACGGTCGCAGGTTCGAATCCTGCCTCGGGCATGGCTGTGTGTGATGTCCTTAGGTTAGTTAGGCTTAAGTAGTTCTAAGTCTAGCGGACTGATGACCTCAGTTGTCAAGTCCCATAGTGCTAAGAGCATTTGTAACAAATAAATGAAAGGTATGATATTAACGCTATTTGTAGAATTACGTGCATAAAACCACAACTCTGAAAGGCAACAATAGCGCATACGTTTACATATTTCGTCTTGTTAATGCGTTTCAACATCAGGAGAGCTGCGACAATCTACATTCGCCACTATTAGGACAAAACGACTAATCATAAAGAAATGAAAGCTCCCCTGTAACTAGAGAATGGTTTTGTCTTTAAACTGTGCAAAGAAAAGAAACAAAAATTCTTCTAATTACGGTCTGACTTCTACGACTACTCAGAGTTGACACTCACCAAAAAAATGCACGAAAAAACATGCTCTCCCTTACATATTACCGCGTTATGTCGCTCCCTTTGCGACGAAAATGTAATATTCATACACGGAATAGAAGTGGACATTTAAAAAATTTCGGCAAGGTACTACACACTGGTGTTCGTCATGGAATGTAAGCAGAATAGGAGCTCAGGAATCAATCATTTTCAAATGGGTAGTAGGCAGATAGTATATATCGTAGCACACCTCGCAGCATCTGAAGACGACAACCCCGTTGATCATCGGAATATCGTGCATAATAATGGAGCCAACAACTCAGCCGATCAAATGAAAGCACACTATTAACCAACTGCGTCAAGAAAACCTGAGAGATAAAAAATTATTTTTGTTTTTAATTTAATTTTATTTTATCCACGTTCAAATTTATAGAACGCTGTGACTGTAACGCAGTTAAAGTTTCTTGATGAATATTGCAATCTGTATTGTTAATTTTATATAATAACCTATTCCCTACACATGTTGCCACTGCCCTTATTTTCACCGAAATTGCAGTCTGTGTCGGGACCGCAGTTGGTAAAAAATTGCTCTGAGCACTATGGAACTTAACTTCTGAGGACATCAGTCGCTTAGAACTTAGAACTACTTAAAGCTAACTAACCTAAGGACATCACACACATCCAAGCCCGAGGCAGGATTTGAACCTGCGACCGTAGCGGACCGCAGTTGGTCTTAACACATTGGAGAAGCACCCGAAGTTTTACGAACTCCACTGATACAGCGTCTTCTCTCCAAGACGTTGTCCAGCCACAGTGAATGGCGAGGTGTCGGAAGTAATCAAGCGCTGGTTGATGAAATGGATTGCATGTGACTCGGCTATTCAGACTGACAATGAGACAGATGAGTCGTAGCAGAGATTTCACAAGGGATGTCACTCATTTTTTCACGTCATTAGCACTGGTTAAGGTAACAAATTCACAGTCGTCACGAACTCGTATGTTCACACTGATACGCGATCTAAAACTGACACACAAAACAATCCACATTTGTTGCAAATATGCTTTTCATGCACAGACGAACAAATAATTTTCCTAATATGTAACTGGTCTGCATTGCTCGGAAACTGGCACTCTGAAATAAACCTTTACTGGTTGCCGGAAGTTCTTGAACTTTAATTGCCCAACCGACCAACATGCCTCCCCAATGAATGCCGGAAAGGTCAGCTCTGTATAACTGCTACCAGTGTCAATCACTTCGTTGGGGCATTGTTAGCGACAACCTCACATTGTGCAAAGTTATTTGTGCGGTTTAGATCTTTTCTTATTTTACATACACTACTGGCCATTAAAATTGCTACACCACGAAGATGACGTGCTACAGTCGCGAAATTTAGCGGACAGGAAGAAGACGCTGTGATATGCAAATAATTAGCTTTTCAGAGCATTCACACAAGGTTGGCGCCGGTGCTGACATGAGGAAAGTTTCCAACCAATGCCTGGTGAAACGTTGTTGTGACGCCTCGTGTAGGAAGGAGAAATGCGTACCATCTCGTTTTCGACTTTGATAAAGGTCGGATTGTAGCCTATCGCGATTGCGGTATGTCTTATCGCGACATTGCTGCTCGCGTTGGTCGAGATCCAATGACTGTTAGCAGAATATGGAATCGGTGGGTTCAGGAGGGTAATACGGAACGCCGTGCTTGATCCCAACGGCCTCGTATCACTGGCAGTCGAGATGACAGGCATCTTATCCGCATGGCTGTAACGGATCGTGCAGCCACGTCTCGATCCCTGAGTCAACAGGTGGGGACGTTTGAAAGACAACAACCATCTGCACGAACAGTTCGACGACGTTTGCAGCAGCATGGACTATCAGCTCGGAGACCATGGCTGCGGTTACCCTTGACGCTGCATCACAGACAGTAGCGCCTGCGATGGTGTACTCAACGACGAACCTGGGTGCACGAACGGCAAAACGTGATTTTTTTCGGATGAATCCAGGTTCTGTTTACAACATCATGATTGTCGCATCCGTGTTTGGCGATATCGCGGTGAACGCACATTGGAAGCGCGTCACCCGGCGTGATGGTATCGGGTGCCATTGGTTACACGTCTCGGTCACCTCTTGTTCACATTGACGGCAGTTTGAACAGTGGACGTTACATTTCAGATGCGTTACGACCGGTTGCCCTACCCTCCATTCGATCCCTACGAAACCCTGCATTTCAGCAGGATAATGCACGACCGCATGTTGCAGGTCCTGTACGGGCCTCTCTGGATACAGAAAATGTTCGACTGCTGCTCTGGCCAGCACATTCTCCAGATCTCTGACCAATGGAAAACGTCTGGTCAATAGTGGCCGAGCAACTGTCCCTTCACAATACGCCAGTCACTACTCTTGATGAACTGTGGTATCGTGTTGAAGCTGCATGGGCAACTGTACCTGTACACGCCATCCAATCTCTGTTTGACTCAATGCCCAGGCGTATCAAGGCCGTTATTACGGCCAGAGGTGGTTGCTCTCTGTACTGATTTCTCAGGATCTCTGCACCCAAATTGCGTGAAAATGTAATCGCGTGTCAGTTCTAGTATAATATATGTGTCCAATGAATACCCGTTTATCACCTGCATTTCTTCTTGGTGTAGCAATTTTAATGGCCGGTAGTGTATGTTATGATCAGTTTAACTTTAGAAGTGTGTCCTAATGACTACATTGATGACAGACTCTTTACCCTTTTGCGAATTCCTATTTGATTCTTGTTTAACTAATAATAAGTATTGAAGCTATAAGGCTTTGCAGACCAGCTGTGCCAAGAAACCGGTCAGGGCGTAGGACTGCCCCGCCGGTTCCCTGGCAGCTAATTTTTACGGACTATAAGACAAACCTTAATTTTTTTTGTAAAACAACATTTTTACCGTTTCTATTATTAGATTGCAAAGCCAGACTAAAAAAAACAAATCTTACTTTTTGAAACCGAACTGACCTTTAAAATTCCTGAGAACTGTCATCTTCTTGTTCTGGCCATTTCGCATTCAGTCCTCCATTCGCACATTTAGTCGTCCTCATTTTTTCTATTCTTCTTTACTAGCCGGCCAATCGCGAATGGTTTTTTCTGTTAGTGGTGGGGTGAAATGCCACTCGGCTGCTCTGTTTCCATGCTCTTCTGCGTATGCTATTACTTTCAGTTTGCCGTCCGCTTCATTTTAATGAATACCTTTTACTTTTTTCATTACGAAACTAGCTACTGACAAAAATATTGTACCGTTACCGATAACACGAATCACTTTCAACTCAAGCACACTTCGACGATACGTCATAAACTAGACAGTGTTCTGGGTTTGTGACGGCGCGGCGGGAGGGAGACAGTGTTAGAAAGCTGGTGAATCCTCCTATCTCATGTTCGTAACATCTGTGCACTGCTGCTGCCAGTTGAAACCAGTGTTGCTACATAGAGATACGTTTCCGACTGCAGCGAATATAGGGCCATTTTTAAGATAGCCGAGAAAATTAAATGAAACACTGCACATTTTTAACTTAATGTCGACCAAAAAAACCCACTGAATTTTGGAGGCCATTTTTCGAGGATAAAAGTGCGTCTTATGGTCCGTAAAATACGGCAATTGAAGCAACTCACCAAACTGTTTACGTGCGCAAATCGACAGGTGGCATCAGCGTTCCTTCGTCGCATCAGGGTCCCCTCTAGGGGCTGGCAATCCAGACATTTGTTCGGGGTAGCAAAATTAAGGGGTGCTATTTTTGCTGCAAGTGTGGGAAAAGTATTGATGTGTTAAATATTCAGTAATAGAAAAATATTACCACATGCCAACACAAAATGTAAGTTGTACTCATGTGAATGATTTCCATAGTGTCGGTTACATGAATTATTATGACGTCTCTCAATGCTCGCTCCGTGGAACCAAAATACATTTGTTTAAAATTTTGCAATCGATCAGGCACCACATTCTCTAGATGCTAGATCCGAACGACTTAGTAACCATAGTAACTGTTTTCAATTCTTATTTAAGATATACACGGCCTTGCCGCAGTGGCTGTACCGGTTCCCGTGAGATCACCGCACTTGAGCGCTGTCGGGCGTGGTCGGCACTTGGAGGGGTGACCATCCAGGCCGCCATGAACTGTTGCCATTTTCCGGGGTGCACTCAGCCTCGTGATGCCAATTGAGGAGCTACTCGACCGAGCAGTAGCGGCTTCGGTCAAGAAAACCATCATAACGAACGGGAGAGCGGTGTGCTGAACACACGCCACTCCTATCCGCATCCTCAACTGAGGATGACATGGCGGTCGGATGGTCCCGATGGGCCACTTGTGGCCTGAAGACGGAGTGCTTATTTAATATATACGGTTTAAATACTATGAGTAAATAAATGCCAAAAAATGGTTCAAATAGCTCTAAGCACTATGGGACTTAACATCTGAGGTCATCTGTCCCCTAGATTTAGAATTACTTAAACCTATCTAACCTAAGGGCATGACACGGAGCAGCAGCGCGGTTCCGGACTGAAGCGCCTAGAACCGCTCGGCCACAGCGACCGGCAAAAGAAATGCTACTAAAACACTCTAAGCGTTGTGCTTTAACCGATGGTAGTTCTGTTGACATAAATGGGGTGGGATTAGTAAAGGAAATTTCAGCCGACCTGCGCCTTTGGGCAAAAACGCAAGCGTAAACGATGTACTGAGTTTAATTACAAAGTTGAATTATGCCTCAAATCCTACTACTGCTTTACCAATATCGATAACGACACCGATAAGGAGTTTGTCTAAGTCTAATTTAATCAAAAACTTTTTACTTTCGACTGTAGAAAATCGTCTTAAGTGTTTTGCCGTTCTGGTAATCCAGATGAAATTGCTCACCAAGTAAATTAAAAAAAAAGATGTACTAAGAGTTTGCAGAACTTAAAGGAAGAAAACCTTTTTTGTGATTAGTTGATGTTACGTTGTTTTATTTTCGAAATAACGGACTTTTAAAATTGTGGAAATTGTATGGTTAACAGTTTCTGACTAGATATACATATTTCTTAATTAATTTGTACTGTGTTGTACAGTGTGGTTACCAGTGTTATTTTATGTCATATGTTTCTTTCTGAAAATACCCTATCATTAACATTTAAGTGAAATAATTTGATTTAAGAGGCGTCAATTTGTCTTCTTGTCCGGGGCGACGTAACCACTAGAGCTGGCGCTGGCCACATATACCGATCAATACTTCCTTGTGACGCCAGCAGTTCGCTAGAACATGTAAGGTGCTTTGAATGACAATAAAGTAATCACAGCCGGCTAGGGTGGCTGAGCGGATCGAGGCCTTACATTCTGGAACCGCGCGACCGCTACGTCGCAGGTTCGAATCCTGCCTCGGGCATGGATGCGTATGTTGTCCCTAGGTTAGTTAGGTGTAACTAGTTCTAAGTTCTAGGGGACTGATGGTCTCAGAAGTTAAAGTCCCATAGTACTCAGAGCCATTTGAACCATTTTGAACCAAAGTAACCATATCTGCAAGAGACGGAAATGTTATGTGGTATCACTGCCAGACACCACACTTGCTAGGTGGTAGCCTTTAAATCGGCCGCGGTCCGGTAGTATACGTCGGACCCGCGTGTCGCCACTGTCAGTGATTGCAGACCGAGCGCCGCCACACGGCAGGCATAGAGAGACTCCCTAGCACTCGCCCCAGTTGTACAGCCGACTTTGCTAGCGATGGTTCACTGACAAATTACGCTCTCATTAGCCGAGACGGTAGTTAGCATAGCCTTCAGCTACGTCATTTGCTATGACCTAGCAAGGCGCCATTATCAATTGCTATTTATCTTGTGATGCATGTACCGTCAGACCGATGTTCACCAATTATGGATTAAAGTTAAGTATTCCAACAGCTACGTACTTTATTTGCTAGACTCAAATCCTTTAACTGTTCCAGACCTCACGCCAGCCTGCGTGAGCTTAAACGCGTGCCTTTCGGCTTCACCTCCTAGTGGCTTGGCTGTCATGCCAAGTCACAACATGTTACACTGGTCAGAGTGGTTTGAAAATGTCCTTTACTGCACTGCAATGAAATGGTGCGGACTATTGGGCCCATCAGCTTTGAGTTTTTATTCCTCAGATGATTCAATTTTACCCCATAGGGACTAATTACTCCCAAGTTGGAAGCCACTGCAGTACGGACAGTAATGTATACAAGACTTAACGTTGACCTCGGTCGTGAACAAAGCAGTCACTGGCTCGCACAGTGAGGTAGGGCTGCTTGCTTGGCGCTAGCACCCGCCTCTCCACCTGTCCACAGAGGGCAGCTGCCGCGGTGACGCGTGCAGCGTTTTCGCGTGTCCCGCCGCTGTAAGCTGCTGAGGCCGGCAGCCACAAAGGCCGCACTGCGGGCGCCGCTGGCTGCGGCTGCGTGCAGACAAAGGAACGGCCTGGCGCACCGTGCCGCCCTGTTGCTGACGCTCTTGTTTCTGCGTTCTCCTTTCTGTTCCTTGCGTTATGTTCCGCTTCACGTGAATGCAGAGACACGGAAGTCATCGAGCGGCAGTACAGTTTCTGTGGTGTCACCGCCAGACACCACACTTGCTAGGTGGTAGCCTTTAAATCGACTGCGATCCGTTAGTATACGTCGGGCCCGCGTGTCGCCACTATCAGTGATTGCAGACCGAGCGCCGCCACACGGCAGGTCTAGTCTAGAGAGACTCCCTAGCATTCGCCCCAGTTGTACAGCCGACTTCGCTGGCGATGGTTCACTGGCTACATACGCTCCCATTTGCAGAGACGACAATTTAGCATAGCCTTCAGCTACGTCATTTGCTACGACCTAGCAAGGCGCCATATTCAGTTACTATAATTGCTTCAAGAATGTATTCTGAACAGATAATATTGTGAATCATGTACCGCCAAGAGTGACGTTCAACATTAATGGATTGAAGTTAAGTATCGGGCTTTCTGAATTCTCATTCCTTGTCATGTTTCAGACCTCACGTCAGTATAGTTCTTCCCTCCTCACGCCAGCCTGCTTGAGCTAAAACGTGTGCATTTCGGCTCCCAATCGTACCACGGTGTTGGCTCTTCTGCTAACACAAAAGTTTCTGTTTCTAAAATCGCCTCAGACCATACATTAAAATACCTCTGGCAAATCTTTGAACATAAATTAACATCAGAACACCACCTACTAACCATCGAACAGGAAGCCTGCAGTAGACTAAAACTAACAACCAGTCTAACATGGGGAATGTATTCCTCCACCATCCTCCACACCTACAAAGCACAGATCCGACATATCCTCCACTATGCAAATGTCACTTGGATAACTGCCACGCCTACATTCCATCAGTATCTCCAAATGGGGTTGTAGAAAAATGTCCACCACCAGTCACAATAAAAGGTTGTTTATTCGTCACACGACCGGTTTTGGGCTTGCGCCCATCTTCAGGTGTTTGTACATTCATGTACATGTTTGTACTGTTGGAGATCAATCTATAAATACAAAAAAATTATTTGCTAGTGACTGCACAGATACAAGTGGGAGAGTTGTCAGTGGTAAGGCAGCATTTGACGAAAATATATCTGTACTTACAAAAAGATGAACCACCATTATTACAGTTATGCAGTGGTGATAGTTTTGCCACTTATCTACACACAGTCCAAGGGTCATTATCATAAATTGTAATAGTCATATTGTAAACAAAATCTGTAACTGGCATTCTATAATGTGTAATAGCTTTCAAAAATTTCATATGTGTAACATTATTGTACCTCCTAGATCTAAGTTCTCTGACAACAGCGTGGCTCAAAACAGTTCTAGCTGTCATTTTTTAAAATTTTTAATAGCTTTGAGTAATTTCATATATATAGCAACATTGTACTTCCTAGATCAAAGTTTTCTGTCAAAAATGTGAACAAAAAAAATTTCATAATGTGTGTCAAGAAACGTCGCAGTCTATAATAGTTTTACAAATATCTACATATGCAACACCTTTGCACTTCCTGTGGCTAAGTTCTTTGACCAGAACCTACAAGCTTCTGTGTGAGCAACATCTTTACATCTGCTACATTTAAGTTCTTTGACCACAACCCACATGTTTGTATGTAAACATGTGCACATCATAATAGTGTAATATGGAGCTATACTTGATAAAACTGATATGTGGACGTAGAAATGACCATAAGTGTGTAACTAAGTGGCAAAACTATCACCACAGCATAACTGTAATAATGGTGCTTCATCTTTTTGTAAGTACAGATATATTTTCGTCCAATACTGCCTTATCACTTACAATTGTCCCACTTGTATCTGTGTAGTCACTAAAAAAAATTTTTTTTTTGCATTTAAACAGTGATCTCCAACAGTACAAACATGTACATGAATGTATAAACACCTGAAGATGGGCGCAAGCCCGAATCCGGTCGTGTGACGAATAAACAACCTTTTATCGTGACTAGTAACGGATATTTTTCTACAACCCCATAAAGAAACAGTCACGGGGTTCGACAGCATCCACTATGGATAAAATTCATTTCCAAATGTTTTAAGGCCATGCACTTTGCCTTGAGTTCTGAATCCGCTTGTTGTCGTTGTTGCGGTCTTCAGTCCTGAGACTGGTTTGATGCAGTTCTCCATGCTACTCTATCCTGTGCAAGCTTCTTCATCTCCCAGTACCTACTGCAACCTACATCCTTCTGAATCTGCTTAGTGTATTCATCTCTTTGTCTGCCTCTACGATTTTTACCCTTCACGCTGCCCACCAATGCTAAATTTGTGAACCCTTGATTTCTCAGAACATATCCTACCAACCGGTCCCATCTTCTTGTAAAGTTGTGCCACAAACTCCTCTTCTCGCCAATTCTATTCAATACCTCCTCATTAGTTATCTGATCTATCCATCTAATATTCAGCATTCTTCTATAGCAACGCATTTCAAAAGCTTCTATTCTCATCTTGTCCAAACTATTTATCGGCCATGTTTCACTTCCACACACGGCTACACTCCATACAAATACTTTCACAAACGGCTTCGTGACACTTAAATCTATACTCGATGTTAACAAATTTCTTTTCTTCAGAAACGCTGTTCTTGCCATTAGCACTCCGTCTTCAGGCCACAAGTGGCCCATCGGGACCATCCGACCGCCGTGTCATCCTCAGATGAGGATGCGGATAGGAGGGGCGTGTGGTCAGCACACCGCTCTCCCGGTCGTTATGATGGTTTTCTTTGACCGGAGCCGCTACTTTTCGGTCGAGCACCATACCATGGCACGCACGTTCACAGGATCTGACGGCCCCGGAGTTTTTTCTGTGGGGAAAGTTGAAAAATATTTGCTATCGTGATCCACCGACAACGCCTGACAATATGCGTCAGCGCATTGTCAATGCATGTACGAACATTACGGAAGGCGAACTACTCGCTGTTGAGAGGATTGTCGTTACACATATTGCCAAATCCATTGAGGTTGACGGACATTATTTTGAGCATTTATTGCATTAATATGGTATTAACATATAATCACACTGTAACAGCATGCGTTCTCAGAAATGATAAGTTCACAGAGGTACCTGTATCACATTCGAACAACCGAAATAAAATGTTCAAACGTACCTAAGTTCTGTATTTTAATTTAAAAAACCTACCTGTTACCAATTGTTTGTCTAAAATTGTGAGCCATATGTTTGAGACTATTACAGCGCCATCTATCACAAAGCGAAAAAAGCAGTCCAAGTAAAACATTCATATTGCTCCACGTACTTCACGAATATGTAATAAAAAATGGGGGTTCCTATTTTAGAAAACGAAGTTGATATCATTTTGACCTATGGCAGCGCGATCTAGCGGGTCAACCATAGCGCCATCTGGTTTCCCCCTACAAACTGGACAAGTTTCGTTCTTTGCAGTTTTATCGTTTGAGGCTTATTTCGTGAGACATCTGGCCCGGTCACGATCAAGGACCACCCTGTATATCTATCCCGTGACTTTTGTCGGTATATATAAGACATAATCAACATTAAAATTTGATGGCAACGACTTGACATAAATAGCGAAAAACAATGTCGTTACGTTACAGTACCACTCTTTCCTGGAAATATAACAGTCAGCCTTGTCGCTGGTTTCACTAGTTGTTGGGGGCAAGTCGCGTTCGTTAATTACACAATACGTCTCACTTACGGGGAACACGAAACGCCGCGTTATTGACTTGCTCACTCAGACGTACAAATGACGGCTATCATTCTGTGCCAGCTGTGAGTAAGGCAGGAATCAAGTTGCAGCACGCAGCGATCTTAGGGGATCAGATCGTCGGCCAGAGTCAGTCTAATAGTTTCACTCTCCAAACTCGGGAGAGCGGAAATAGCAGGTCGATGAAATATTCATGGCGCCCATTGAAAAACGATCAGAATCACTCCTGGGCTGGGGAGGCGGACCCTCTGCTCCCTAAAATATATTCGGCGCGTGATTTGGGTGTGAAAGGTGGCCGGCGGGCCGTCTCCAAATTGACTTCCACTGTTCTCAAGGAAATTGAAGTTCTCGGGATGTGCAGCTCTCACTCACTCCGCTACCGTCACCGATGATAATAATTCCGTGGAAGGCAATGAATTAATCCGTTGTTGTTCCAACAGCAGACAATTCAAACCGTCCACCTGCGACAGCAGTAGGATACTTAATGAGGCCCTGAGCATTGTACCGCCTCAACGGTATTAACAGCAGCTTGATACAAGCCTTTAATGATTTTTCTTTTCTTCTCATTTGTAGAATGTGAGAGCCACAGCCCGCCGGGTTGGCCGAGCGGTTCTAGGAGCTTCAGTCTGGAACCACGCGGCTTCTGCGGTCGCAGGTTCGAATCCTGCCTCGGACATGGATGTGTGTGTTGTCCTTAGGTTAGTTAGGTTTAAGTAGTTCTAAGTCTAGGGGACTGATGACCTCAGATGTTAAGTTCCATAGTGCTTGGAGCCATTTGAATTTTTTTGAGAGCCAGAGTGACCAGAAATCTAGGAACAACGTACATAATGAGTAATATATAAAAAGAAAAAATCATCGAACTTCGATAACACGAACGGGTTTTGAAGTATTCCAACGGGGAGCGTATTCCATGATTTTTCTGGCGTGCAGTCGGAACATCGTTATATCCTCCTGCGGTTGCGTCAGTCACTGACTCAGCTTGAGAATGACTGAAAATTTCTCAGCAAAGATTTCAGTGGAGATGTTATAGATATCCTAGATGCTTGATAGCTGATGGAATAATCACGGAATGTTCTTTAAATTTTTTATGACCAACTTTTTTCGGAGTCATAAAGAGAAACACTACATACCAGGCTAGTCTTTGAGTCTTGGATTTCGAACTCACATATGCTCCAGGTACTAAGAAAGTAACAGTGACATAGTGGCAAGAGACTTTCTGTTCTTATTTTTCTCTTTAAGCCCTTAACCTACGACTGCAACAGGCCCATTGGCATAAAAAAATAAAATAATTATATCACTCCTAATCAATTTTCGTATTCTGCTTTAATATTCTTACGTGTGTGCCTCATTCGCTTGGATCTACATTTATACTCCGTAAACTACTTACGATGTGTGGCGGACGGTATTTCGAGAACCACTGTGACATACCGTTTTCGTGTTTTTTTTGTTAAAAGGCAACTAGAACAAATGGGAAAAATACTTGCTGAAGTAGATGTTTGTGTTCACAGACAAAGACAAACATCAATTCAATCTGAGACTGATCACTAATATACCTCACACGAACGTGCAGATACCTCAGCGGCTGTGCAGTCCATTCCTAAACAAAGAAAGGGTGTATATTTACGTCATGATCATGTTTCCAGTCACAGATCAGTATGTGTATGAGACTGGAGCAGTTCTTTAATAATTTTTGATCAATAGGTTTTTAGAGTTATATTAATGCGAAATACCTTATAATGAAATACACACACCCAGTTCCGAGTGAATGAAATCCTCGACTCGGCTGGGAGTCGAATCTGTTACCCAATGATCGAGAGTCAGCAACGCTAACAACAGGAGCACGCACTCCTAATCTTTACATGTAACAAGAAATTTATTTTACAGAAGAGTTTTTTTAACTACAAATTACTGGTAATATGATACTGTCAAGACTGTCTATTCTGATATAACACCTTCAGTCGGGTTGTCACAGCTGCAGTTGTTGGATGTGTAATATTTATAAAAGTTACACAACAATCATGAACCCGTTCTCCACATGTAATAGAGTGAGACTACTTTGTTGGTTGCACAGATTTGGAGTGAGACTTAGCACGCTCAATACAGACCCTGTCCCCTTCTTCGTGAGACGACTTCTTCCTCGCGTAGTGAATGACAGGAGAACTGTACTATCAGGTGCTAACATCTACTTGACGGGAAGTGCGTTGCTACCACCATTTAGTGTATCAAGTTTACCTGCTTAACAAGTACCCCAGGGTCTCCTACACTTAACTACAATTACAGTTATAGTATTCATAGACCAGTTGACTCGTAGACGAACTTAATCAGCAAATTTATACATTAATATTAATTTTCCTCGTTGTCTTGGCTAGGTGCAGGACCATTGGATGTTGGTCATGGATCAATTTTAATATGGACTAATCAGTTAAATTAAGAAAGACACAAGGCGGGGTAAATCAGTAAGGGTGGGAACCGTTGCATTGAAATTTGTGCTGCAGACACGTCATTCTCACATGGTCGCACTAAGGGTAACTACTGGCACTGCAACACGGTACCCAAGCGTAACATCACGAAGTCTTGCTGCCTCATCGGCTAAAAACCGAAGGTACAGTTTTCACTGCGTGTCCTCACGTTCCAACATTGCAGAAGTCTCAGCTGTGTGCGGCCGCCGTCTCGCCAAATTTCACCAAGATCGTTTATTAACGTTTGGGAATGTTCCCTCGTCAGAATATAGAAGTCGCAAGCAACCCCATAGGAAAACGTTTACCAGATCAAGTAAACAATTTGTCAATTGCTTATTTCGACACGTCTCGCGCCATGTCTGGTATCACAGATCAGAGAGCGACCCCGATATTTCTTTAAGCGGCTCTTCTGCCTCGTTGTAAATTCTGCCGCCGCTCCCGATAAACGAAGCAGTCCGTGGCACGCGCGGGTTCAGAATTGGCGTTGTTTGGCCGCGCGGCGTGTTTAATTAACAATCACCGTCCGATAAAATGGTGGCGGCGGCGCGCTGTTATGGATCTGTTAATCGGCGGTGCGGGCGCGGTTAAGCTGCCGGCGGTAATGATCTATCGGCCGGCAGTTAAAGCGGACGGCCTCCTCCGCGGTGCCCACACGTGTGCGACACGTGGCAGCCGCCACACCGCGACTCTGGATCCTAAGGTCGTGGTCCTCTCTTTAGTGACGTCTTCACGGACACACGGGGTTTTACCGGTCAGAATAATTCAGGACATGCGTTGTAAGTTGGCTCAGTTATTCATCTACCATAACCCTACATATTTTATTTATTGTTTTTATGCTCTAATAGTATTCCGCAGGTCAGTTAACTAAATGAATGGATAAATGACATGTTCTTTTCGTAACACTGAAAAGCCAAAGAAACAGGCAAAAGTGCATAATATCGTGTAAGGCCTCCGCGGACACTCACAAGTGCGGCAACACGACGTGGGATGGACTCGGCTAATGTCGAAAGTGGGACTTGAAAAAACTGACACCATGAATCCTGCAGGGCGGTCCATAAATTCAAAAGAGTACGAGGGGGCTGAGGTCTCTTCTGAACAGCACGTTACAAGGCATCCCAAATATACTCAATAACGTCCATGTCTGGGGAGTTTGATGGCCAGCGGAAGAGTGTTCCTGGAGCCACTCTGTAGCAATTCTGGACGTGTGGGGTGTATCATCGTCCTGCTGTTATTGTCCAAATCCGTCGGAAGGCACAATGGACGTGAATGGATGCAGGTCATCAGACATGATTCTTACGTAAGAGTCAACTGTCAGAGTCATATCTAGACGTATCACGTGGCCAAAATTACTCCAGCTGCACACGCTCCACACCATTAATAGAGCATCCACCAGCTTGAGCAGTCCCCTGCTGACATGCAGGATCCACGAATTCATGAGGTTGTCTCCATACCCTTACACGTCCATCCGATCGATACAATATGAAACGATACTCTTCTGACTAAGCAACATATTTCCAATTATAAACAATCGGTGTTGACGAGCCCAGGCGAGTCTTAAAGCTTTGTGTCGTGCAGTCAACAAGGGTACACGAGAGGGCCTTCGGCTCTGAAAGGCCATATCTATGATGTTTTGTGGAATGGTTCGCACGCTGAAAAAAAAAATGGCTCTGAGCACTATGGGACTTAACATCTATGGTCATCAGTCTCCTAGAACTTAAAACTAATTAAACCTAACTAACCTAAGGACAGCACACAACACCCAGCCATCACGAGGCAGAGAAAATCCCTGACTCCGCCGGGAATCGAACCCGGGGACCCGAGCGTGGGAAGCGAGAACGGTTCGCACGCTGACACTTTGTGATGGCCCAGCATTAAAATCTGCAGAAATTTGAGGAATGGTTGCACTTCTGTCACGATGAACTATTCTCTTCAGTCATCGTTGGTTCAGTTATTGAAGGATCTTTTTCCGGCCGCAGCGATGTCGGAGATTTGATGCTTTGCTGGATTCTTGATATTCACTGTACACTCGTGAAACGGCCGTACAGGAAAATCTCCACTTCATCGCTACCTCGGAGGTGCTGTGTCCCATTGCTTGTGTGCTGACTACAACACCACGTTGAAACTCACTCAAATCTTGGTAACCGGCCATTTTAGCAGCAGTAACCGATCTAACAACTGCTCCAGACATTTGTTCTTATATAGACGTTTCCGATCACAGTGCCGTATTCTGCCTGTTTACATACCTCTGAATTTGAATACGCATGCCTATACCACTTTCTTTGGCCCTTCAGTGTACTTGCAAAATGCATATGTAATTCTATACGTTGCCTGCGGTCGATCTGGTAACTGAATTAGCTGCCCGTTTAGCTTTGTGTAAAGCTGTATTTTTCAGTTGTTCGGCGTAGGAGCCTAGCAGAGACAGGCAGGGGAGGGACGCAAGCATTGGAAGTTCACCACAGCTATAAACAGGTAGAGTTCAATGGTGTTCAGGTCTGATGCTCCCTCCACTTCTCCGCTTCCCCCGACTTAGGGCTGGCCATGTCAAGCCGACGGTAAGTGACGGGCGGGACGGCTACAGAGTACTAATACAACGGCGCGATGCCTACCTAGAGGAATGTCTCTTCTACTGAAAGGAAGGTGTGGTCGGAAATTTGCTGTGGTAGACGGACGTTTTGGAACGCGGCTAGAAATACAGTTAGCTTCTGCCTGAGTACCTGCGAACAAAACAAACAAAAAGTGTGAGTCTTGTTGACGGTGTGTCGAAACATTGAAATTTCATTGGATTAGTGGTCGCGGTCTCGGCAAAACTTGCCTAGACGTTGGACGGCACTCGGAATCATTACCGTCATTGCTGAAGGACTTCGAGGACTTCCAAAAATATCGAGAGAGAAGTGAAGATTTTAGACATGACATTCTGTCTACTGCATCCATGAACGATGGTCTCGCTGGCAAACTCGCAGGCAGCACACATGAAGGTGGGTCCAGTACACGACTAGCTACCACTCACGGCCGGCGAGCAAGCAGCCAAGTACTGGAAGTGCGTTTGGTGATATTGGCACAGCAATGCTTTCCGTAGCATAGTTCATGGGAGGGGGGGCAGTATTTATTCACTTTGCAGAATTAGACATTTCGGTAACTGATGACAGCATTTAGTTGTTTGGTTCTGAGGATGCACTTTGAGTTTGTAGGCAGTGTTTCTTCTTCCAAGTTTACTTTTCATTAGCGCTTGCTGAAGTGGACTTCACTCCACCGTTGGCATTTTTCATTCATCATCATCAGTTATCTGCTATATTAGCAAATCCTTTGCCTCTCCATTTTCTGCGATCCATTGCTTCCTTCTTAAGGCTGCTGTATGTTGTACCGTCCATCATGTCATCCAGTATCTGGGATCTCTTCCTTCCTCGCTTCCTTTTCCCCTCTACATAACCTTCTAAAACTGTTTTTATCAGTCCGTCATTCTTTCTTAATATATGCCCAATCCCATTTCTTTTTCTTCTCTTTATTGCATATAGTAACTGTCTTTTCTCTCTCACTTTTCTCAGTACCTCTTCATTTTTTACTCTGTCCATCCAACTTATTTTTTCCATCCTCCGCCATGTCCAGATCTCAAATGCCTCCAGCCTTTCTCTGTCTTTCTTTCTCATAGTCAATGTTTCAGCACCATATAGGAGAACACTCCATACAAGACATTTTATGAGTCTCTTCCTGAGTTCTCTTTTCAGACCGCTGCAGAAAATTCTACTTTTCTTATAAAACACCTCTTTTGCCATTGCTATCATCGTTTAAATTTCTGTTATGCACTTCCAGTCGGTGTCTATCCTGCTTCCAAGATACTTAAAATTTTGCACCTGTTCTAGTACTTCTCCATTCAGTATAATTTTTATTTACTTAATTCCTCCTAGTGCCAATACTTTTGTTTTATTTGTGTTAATTTTCATTCCATATTCTTTCCGTTAGTTTCAATGGTGTCCACCAAATCCTGTAATTCTTTTTTCCCTGTGGCTAGAAGGACCATGTCATCAACAAACCTCAAACACCCTACTCTTCTTCCTCCAATTTCTACGTCTTTGTCATCTAATGAGCATTGGTCATACACTCCTGGAAATTGAAATAAGAACACCGTGAATTCGTTGTCCCAGGAAGGGGAAACTTTATTGACACATTCCTGGGGTCAGTTACATTACATGATCACACTGACAGAACCACAGGCACATAGACACAGGCAACAGAGCATGCACAATGTCGGCACTAGTACAGTGTATATCGACCTTTCGCAGCAATGCAGGCTGCTATTCTCCCATGGAGACGATCGTAGAGATGCTGGATGTAGTCTTGTGGAACGGCTTGCCATGCCATTTCCACCTGGCGCCTCAGTTGGACCAGCGTTCGTGCTGGACGTGCAGACCGCGTGAGACGACGCTTCATCCAGTCCCAAACATGCTCAATGGGGGACAGATCCGGAGATCTTGCTGGCCAGGGTAGTTGACTTACACCTTCTAGAGCACGTTGGGTGGCACGAGATACATGCGGACGTGCATTGTCCTGTTGGAACAGCAAGTTCCCTTGCCGGTCTAGGAATGGTAGAACGATGGGTTCGATGACGGTTTGAATGTACCGTGCACTATTCAGTGTCCCCTCGACGATCACTAGTGGTGTACGGCTAGTGTAGGAGATCGCTCCCCACACCATGATGCCGGGTGTTGGCCCTGTGTGCCTCGGTCGTATGCAGTCCTGATTGTGGCGCTCACCTGCACGGCGCCAAACACGCATACGACCATCATTGGCACCAAGGCAGAAGCGACTCTCATCGCTGAAGACGACACGTCTTCATTCGTCCCTCCATTCACGCCTGTCGCGACACCACTGGAGGCGGGCTGCACGATGTTGGGGCGTGAGCGGAAGACGGCCTAACGGTGTGCGGGACCGTAGCCCAGCTTCATGGAGACGGTTGCGAATGGTCCTCGCCGATACCCCAGGAGCAACAGTGTCCCTAATTTGCTGGGAAGTGGCGGTGCGGTCCCCTACGGCACTGCGTAGGATCCTACGGTCTTGGCGTGCATCCGTGCGTCGCTGCGGTCCGGTCCCAGGTCGACGGCCACGTGCACCTTCCGCCGAGAAGGCCTCACGCCCCACGTGTTGAGCAATTCGGCGGTACGTCCACCCGGCCTCCCGCATGCCCACTATACGCCCTCGCTCAAAGTCCGTCAACTGCACATACGGTTCACGTCCACGCTGTCGCGGCATGCTACCAGTGTTAAAGACTGCGATGGAGCTCCGTATGCCAAGGCAAACTGGCTGACACTGACGGCGGCGGTGCACAAATGCTGCGCAGCTAGCGCCATTCGACGGCCAACACCGCGGTTCCTGGTGTGTCCGCTGTGCCGTGCGTGTGATCATTGCTTGTACAGCCCTCTCGCAGTGTCCGGAGCAAGTATGGTGGGTCTGACACACCGGTGTCAATGTGTTCTTTTTTCCATTTCCAGTACTGTATATCCCAAGTAGTGGTTGAAGAGAGTAGGTGATAGACAGCATCCTTGTCTTACTCCTTTTCCTAGTCCGATCCAGTTTGTACTTTCTCCTCTCACTTTAATTGAAACTTTTTGATTAAGACATAATGAGTTTAGAAGTCTTTTGGTTTTCCAGTCCACTCCCTTTTCCCTCATTATAGTCGCCAGCTATGATTTTTCATAACGCAGTCCTAAAATTGCTACCAAAATCGGATCTTTAACTTAGCATTCATAGTTATCTTGCTGAAGATTTTCCCACTTGAATGCATGTTAAGGGAAATAAATTGCATCTTTTATAAGAATGTATTTCCATTCAGTAGTTAGATGCCTCCCTTAACTAGAATGTGGTGTCGAGTGCTGATTTACCTGTGCACTTCATACAACACTATTATCTTCTAAGGGTGAGCCCCCCCCCCCCCCATTTTAGATTCAGATTTAATAAAACGTTACGCATTGTGTGACTTGCTTAATCCCCTTTCAAAAGTAAAATCGCATGATCCGCTTTCTGATCACGGGAAACTATAAACACAACCACCCCACCTCACAATATGAGCCACACATTACTTGCTTATCTCATCCTCTAAAGTTGAGGAAGATATTGAAACGACTACACAGCCGCATCAATGAGAATTCTTTTATGCTGGTTCGCAATTCTTCCAATTAAAATCTTATTATGTGGCTCCCATTTTGCCTCTTTTTATTCACGAATCATTCTCCAGATCTTGTAACTCACTTTCTGTACTTAACTACATGCACTAAATGTGTAAGTCGATATCAGGTTCGATTCCCTCGGAATTGTTGGTCCCGTGCACTGTTTCGATGAGTAATCGAAACGCAATATAACCTCTTTGTCGGTTGCCATACAACTGACTGTTTCGAATCTCACCATCTGGCACGGACATATTCCGCCAGCGATCCGTATGAACTGGCCTGAGTCATCGACCACCGACAACTGGAATTTGCCTTGCAACAGCTAGTGCTGGCAAGTATAAGGGACATGGACGCTACAACTTACTGCTTGAACTCAATATGACTTTGAGCGTGTGTGTGTGTGTATTGGTATTTTGCCAATATACATGCCTGGCAAACATCATTCGGATCTGTTGAGAGACGACTTTGGTATTGGATCAAATAGTTCAAATGGCTCCAATCACTATGGGACTTATCATCTGAGGTCATTTGAAAGGAAATTAAGCAAGTCACGCAACGCATAAAGTCTTATTAAATTGGAATTTACTATAGGAGGGCTCACCTTTAAAGGTTAATAGTGATGTATGAAATGCAAAAGTAAACCAGCACACGACACCACATTTTAGTTAAGGAAGGTATCTAACTACTGAATGGAAATGCACTCTTACAGAAGATGCAATTTATTTCCCTTAACATGCATTCAAGTGGGAAAATCTTCAACAAGATAACCATGAACGCTAAGTTAAAGATCCGATCTTGGTAGCAATTTTAGGACTGCATAATGAAAATTACCAACGATCGAGCGAAGACAACATCAGCAAGTGCTAATGAAAAGTAAACTCGTAAGGAGAAACACTGTTCACAGATGCAAAGTGCATACTCAGAACCAAACAACTAAATGCTGTCATCAGTAACCGAAATGTCTAATTCTGCAAAGTGAATAAATACTGCCCCCCCTCCCATGAACTATGCTACGGAAAGCATTGCTGTGCCAATCTCACCAAACGCACTTCCTGTACTTGGCTGCGTGCTCGCCGGCCGTGAGTGGTAGTTAGTCGTGTACTGGACCCACCTTCATGTGTGCTGCCTGCGAGTTTGCCAGCGAGACCATCGTTCATGGATGCAGTAGACAGAAAGTCATGTCTAAAATCTTCACTTCTCTCTCGATATTTTTGGAAGTCCTCGAAGTCCTTCAGCAATGACGGTAATGATTCCGAGTGCCGTCCAACGTCCAAGCAAGTTTTGCCGAGACCGCGACCACGAATCCAATGAAATTTCAATATTTCGACACACCGTCAGCAAGACTTACACTTTTTGCTTGCTTTGTTGACAGGTACTCAGCCGCGTTCCAGGACATCCGTCTACCACGGCAAATTTCCGACCACACCTTCCTTTCAGTAGAAGAGACATTCCTCCACGTAGGCATCGCGCCGTTGTATTAGTACTCTGACTTAGAACTACTTAAACCTAACTAACCTAAGGACATCACACACATCCATGCCCGGGGCAGGATTCGAACCTGGGATCGCGTGTTTCCGGACTGAAGCGCCTAGAACCGCTCGACTACAGTTGCCGGTCTGTGGTATTGGACCTGCTGTTTGGTATCCACACAGAACACGTGTTTTAGGCTTTACTTAAAGGGAGCATTATCTAAAAGTAGTTTACAGATAACACTGACTTACATTTATGCGAATTTTATTTCTGACTTCCGGCTTTAAGGTCAGTTGATAATTTATCAATATTGCATGAGTTGATTCTGTAGTCTACAGTGAAATCAGCATGCGCGCATGATCAGAGAATGATATAATTTTATTTATACACCTGTTTATGGATAAGCCTCGATAATACAAGTTTAAAATCAAGCTCTGTACATTGCTAAAGCTTTTTGTCCATGTATGTTACATATATTTCTGTCTATCGGTTCGAGCCCACTTTGTAATTTTTCCGTATTATTTGTGCCAGCTTTGATATTTATAGTCAATTATATTACTTGTTGCTGAAACTAGCTGCTCGTTGTGCTTTCAATGTTATTTATACAGCTTCTATCATTGAACATTTGTTTGTCAGTGGGTTTTTATGGCCTCACTACCTGTTCTGATCTCATAACTAAATGTTTATTGATGATAGAATTATTATTATTGAATACTAGGTAATTGATTTTTTTCTGTTCTAGTTCATACCGTACATTATGTAATCTACAAGAACGACCATCTTAATCCATAACTGGGAATAACTCGGGATGGAGATGAGATACTGCAAAATGATTTAAATAAAAGTTGTAGGTGCCAAAGAGGGTCACGCATTGCTACTAATGGCCGTGACTTTGAACGCGATGGATGTTCAAATTGATTTGGAGGTTAAAGAAATAAAAAAAAAATGGAAACCTTAATATTTGATTTAATAATTCAAAAGAGCGGCAAATTTTACGTAAAAAATGAAAAATGAAACATTATTGAAGATCGTAGCTAGGTTCAGTGACAGTCAAATAAACAAAGATGTTTTCGGTTTTAATGGGGATTAACTTGGAATAGAGAAGCACCACAGCAAAATACAGTGTTGGATACAAAATAGAAGACCATGCCGAGGAATGAGAGGTGAGGGGACTCACTCAAAAACTTGTAAATCAATGCTCTACGTTTTATTTATATTTCTTCTGTCTCTCAGTGCCACAATAACATTTACACGTTGTGATGTTTTCTTTTTATTTTTGCCAATAAACACGTTAATCAAAACTTAAATTTCAAACCTTCCCAAATCCGACGTCACAAATAGGGAATTTCATGAAACAAAACTCAACCTTCGACAATTACCTTTAAGATCACGGTTATTGGTAATGGTACGTGAACCCTTAGGTCACTTCCAATTGGCGTCTAATAATGTATTTTGCTACATCTCTTCTTCATTCCGAGTTAATTCTAATGGTTCTAATGGCTCTGAGCACTATGGGACTTAACATCTGAGGTCATCAGTCCCCTAGAACTTAGAACTACTTAAACATAACTAACCTAAGGACATCACACACATCCAAGCCCGAGGCAGGATTCGAACCTGCGACCATAGCGGTCGCGCGGTTCCAGTCTGTAGCGCCTAGAACTGCTCGGCCACCCCGGCCGGCAGCTAATTCTCACTAGAACTAAAAACATATTTGCTTATTGGATCTTCATTGAACCGTATCACGACATTGAGCAAATGTATGATTTTGTATGTAAAATTTGCTACTCTTTTCAAATCTTAAATCAAATATTAGCGTTCTCGTTTCAAAAATCACTTTACCACCAAATCACCTTGAAAACCACATTCAAGGCCACGGCCGTTAATAGATTTGCGTGACCCTCTTTGATAGCTACAACTTTTATCCAGAACTTTTTGCTGAGCTCTATACCCATTTATTCCACGTTATGGGTTGAAAGGGTCCGCCCTGTATATTAAAACAGAAAGAACGGACTGAGGCGAAACACGTCAGTTTGATATTTCAAGTTAAATTGATCACTGTATAACTCTATAATTGTGTTTTTCAGTTACTTGTAATTTGGACTAGCTTTAAAAAAAATTGTCCTTTCTGGTTTAAATGCCATGCTGGCGCCTTATCACTTCTTGTTAGAGTATTCTAGTTATTAATGCATTTGGAGGAATAAATCACGGCAAAAGTATTCCACCGGGTATTTAAGATGACAAGACTGTCGGAACAGCAACAGGTTCCTTGAAGAAAATAATAATCTCAACGCCAGAGAAGAGCCAACTGTGAGTAATGCCGATCCACCAGTTCAATTATTCATGATTGCAAAATACTAACAAGAACTAAATATTTACGGAAGAAGGAAAGAGGTGGCACTGACCAGCTTAGACAGATAAATTTTTACTGCAAAAAATATTGTTACATGCATAGTAATATTGAGAGCACGACTTACATTAGTATACAGGTAGAACAAGAGGAAATATACATTGATAAATTTGTAGATTTAGAGAAAGCTTTTGGGAGAGTTGATTCGAATATGCTCTTCTGAAATCTGAAAGTATCTGAGATAAAACACATCGACGGAAAGTATAGCAATAATTTGTACTGAAACCAGATTCCAAGTATAAGTTTCGATGGATGTCAAAAGGAGGGAGCAACAGAGATGGGGTTGATAAAATGCTCTAGTCTATCCCCAGTATCAGTAATTCTAAGCTTTGAGCAAGCAGTAAGGGAGAAATAGGAGACGTCTGGATAGGGAACTAAAGTTTTAGGAGAAGAAACCAAAATTTGTTGAGAAAATTGTAATTAAATGAGAGACTGATAAGGACTTGGAAAATTTGGTGAACGGAATAGATAGTGTGTTGAGAACAAAAGTATAGCATTGATAATCGTACGTGATCGAATAAACCACGTAATGTAGAGAAAATGAAGAGAGACATTTACAGTGATAAACGACTTCTGATGTTTGGGGAGCAAAATAATTGACGATGGCCGAAGGAGAAAGGTTATAAAAGTCAGACTTGCGGCACCAACAAACGTTTTACCGAAAAAGAGTGAAGGTTGATATCTAATACGAATTTAAGCATTAGGAAGACCCTTCTGACAGCATGTAACTAGAGTTTAATCTTATACGGAAGTGAAACGTGGACGATATACACTAAGACAGAAACAGAACTGTGGGGAGCTTCTGAAGCATGGCACTGCAGAACATTACTGCAGATTACATGGGTTGGTCGGATAACTATCGAAGATCTACTGAATCGAAAAGAGGGAGAACGAAATTTATGGCACAATCGGACTAACAGGAGGCATCCGATGATAGGACGCATTCTGAGGTATCAATGCATAATTTGGTAACGGAGGGAAGTGTGAGGTAAAAAACTGTAGACGGATACCATTACTTCAAGATGGTAAGCATGTTGTTCCTGGATGCAATAGCTATGCAGATACAGAAGGAGTTGCGCTAGGTAGACTAGAACAGAAAGGGGGCTTTGAGCGTGTTTGGACTGAAGGCTATAACAAATGCAAGAAGTATGTAACATGTTAATTTTGTAAACGTTTTACATAGTCACTTTGGCATTTGCTTCTGTCCGTTTGCCTGGGACAAAGTAATCTACACATATTTATCAATTTTAATAGGTTCTTTTAGGTAGAACTAGACAACTGGAAGGTCTCGACTTTTTTCAGAAACCGCACCACTGTCAACTGTCCATCTGGCGGAACTTACTGTGTGTAGGTTTCGGAGTATTGAACAAACACTGCTGTAATATGTTAGATGAAGGAAACATCACTTAATAAGAATACGTGAGATAAATACAACCGTAACAAACAGTACTGTAACATTATCTTAAGCTTTCTACCTTGTTTAAAGATCTATGCGTGCAGTATTTCCGAGTTGTTTGAAGAGTAGTAGTGACGAGAAGTGTTGCAGAAACCACAAAAATGTGTAATCTGCTAGCAGAGCTATTCAATAAATACAGTTTGAATTCAGAGAGGTCTCAACTGGACACATGTGTAAGGTATAGACACTTGAAAAGTTCTCCCTTAAGATTTAATTATTAGCATTATTCTCGATTATATGCTCTTTTTTTATTTTTTCTTCAGGTGACCTTGTAAACTTGACCCAATTACAACTTAATTTTCTTTTTTCTTGCCAAAACCCCTTCATTAATTCCCTGTGTGTTTCTCCCATCTGTCTATCCAGTTTTTCCTTGTTGTTTCTTCCGTCGAGACTTGTTCATGTTTCTTTTTCCCAGCATTACTACTGAATTTTTTTCTGTCCTCAGTATCTTCTTCTGTAATTTTAAGTTGTTCGCGGTCTTCTTATGGTTCCTTCATGTAACTGATCTTTAATTTGGTTGCGTTAACGATGTTACAAATTTTCTTAGGAAGTCTGTTTTTATCCAGCCTATATAGGTATCCGTAAACGATAGACGTCTTTTCTTACATTTATCTTTGATGTTGTCCGTGTATTCGTAGAGTTCCTTTGCAGCCGTCTAATCCAAGTTCTGTCTGGGAGAACAGAGCTCTGAATCCTTCTATGAATTTTTCGTTCTTGTTTATCTGTATCATTAATTTTTGTCAGCCCTCTAATTGCAGTAGTTTCTCGTACATACAAAACTTCTGGGAGAACAACGGTGTTGTAGAGTCGTAGCTTTGCAGTACGAGATATTGTTCGTCTGGTTTTAGTGATTCCATGACTGTTCGTGCCCCTTCTGCAGGTTTAATATTATTTCTATGCTGGAGGTTGTGTTCAGTACTGTGGGTTGAATTGTTTCTACAAAGTAATTTCAGCGAGTGACCTGGGAGGTTTCCCCATACTGTGTTTTCAGTGGTAGTTTCCTTTTGGTGTCAAACTTCTGATTTTCTCATTGGAAATTTGGAGTCCACTTTTACTGGAGATTTCACTCATTTAGTTTATCTAAGTGCACGGTTGGATTCATCTTTGACGTGTTGTTCGTTAATATAATGTTTTCATCAGCAAAGGACAATCGTAGTTTTCTAGAAATAGCTACTGTACAGTACCGAACAATTTGGCATAGGTTTTGTAGTTCTCGACTCCAGCACAGGTTAAGTCACTGACCTTCGTTACGTCGCCTTCAGACAAAAAAAATTGGCTATGAGCACTATGGGACTTAACTTCTAAGGTCATCAGTCCCCTAGAACTTAGAACTACCTAAACCTAAGTAACCAAAAGACATCACACACATACAGGGCTATTACAAATGATTGAAGCGATTTCATAAATTCACTGTAGCTCCATTCATTGACGTATGGTCACGACACACTACAGATACGTAGAAAAACTCATAATGTTTTGTTCGGCTGAAGCCGCACTTCAGGTTTCTGCCGCCAGAGCGCTCGAGAGCGCAGTGAGACAAAATGGCGACAGGAGCCGAGAAAGCGTATGTCGTGCTTGAAATGCACTCACATCAGTCAGTCATAACAGTGCAACGACACTTCAGGACGAAGTTCAACAAAGATCCACCTACTGCTAACTCCATTCGGCGATGGTATGCGCAGTTTAAAGCTTCTGGATGCCTCTGTAATGGGAAAACCGATGGATCGGTCGTGGTGGGGGTCATGATCAGCAATTCATGTCATGGCCTCCACGCTCTCCAGACTTAACCCCATGCGATTTCTTTCTGTGGGGTTATGTGAAAGATTCAGTGTTTAAACCTCCTCTACCAAGAAACGTGCCAGAACTGCGAGCTCGCATCATCGATGCTTTCGAACTCATTGATGGGGACATGCTGCGCCGAGTGTGGGAGGAAATTGATTATCGGCTTGATGTCTGCCGAATCACTAAAGGGGCACATATCGAACATTTGTGACTGCCTAAAAAAAACTTTTTGAGTTTTTGTATGTGTGTGCAAAGCATTGTGAAAATATCTCAAATAATAAAGTTATTGTAGAGCTGTGAAATCGCTTCAACCATTTGTAATAACCCTGTACATGCCCGAGGCAGGATTCGAACCTGCGACCGTAGCGGTGGCGCGGTTCCAGGTTGTAGCGCCCAGAGCCGATCGGCCACCCTGGCCGACCGCCTTCAGACACGTTCTCAGCTATGTCAATAACATCAAGAAACATGGCGTACACACTGATTATCGTTCACGACTAAGAGAAAAGACCCGCAGTAAATAGAAGATTTCTGCATGCTTCTCGAAGAAATCACGAACTAAATCCCTAAACATCACATCACATCAATATCCTGATAGGTGTCTTCTACGGGGACTTAGGAAAAGAAACGAAACGTGGTGGGTCGCATCAGATCAGTCAAAAGAATAAGGACACCTCACACGTCTGACTGATTTGGTGCGACCCATACTACACACACTGAAAATTTTGATCAGGTGGTGCGTATTCTCTCGGGTGCTCCTCGCGCGGGACTTTTAAGACAGTGCACGGTGTTGAGTATGGTCCTGCTGACTCATCGTTTTCAGTCTCGCGTGACAGTCGCGAGATCTCAAATAACACGAAAAGGAATATAAATGAGCGATAAACTGAAGTCTCTTTACACCAAGACCGTTCTCATTTCGAATCCCGACACGCGACGGTACACGTTTCTCGGTTTAATAGGAGGCATAACATGCTCTTCTGACAACATGCAACAGTAAATTGCGATTTCTGATTTAGAAACCCTCTGCATAATCTTTTCTTGTATACAGAAAGAACATTATGTTATTACCACTTAAGTTGCGCAGTCACGCTGGAAACTAATCATCTGCACAGTAAAGTAAAAACAAACTAATTCGTAATGTATGATTGGCTGGGAATCTCTCAAGACCCCCGTTGTGTGCCGTCTTCTTAGTGTTGTAGTTTAATTTCCAACAGTGTTTTAATGACACTTACGCGCTTTAATACACTTCGACCAATAGTCACATTCCGACACAAGGTATCTTGTAAACTCGTATACAGCAGTACTCCAGTTCTTTCCGAAGTAGTGGTCTGCTTACTGAACCGGCTTGGAGAGATGCTGGGGTGGAGAAGAGTTTGCACCTCTTTAATTCTGACGAATTTTGCATGAGAACGAGACATGCACACGACCCCCTACTTACCTACCACCTGATTAATTAGGCGCACAACGGTAACGAAAGGAATTGATGGTAGACCCTGGTAGTTGGCAAAATAAGGAGAGCACACTCACAATAATTTAGCAAAAATCGTAATGTACTCAGACAAAAAAAAAAAAAAAACGAACTTCATCATACTAAACAACGGGCAAAGGGATTCTCCACATATCTACGAAATGATATGCGTATTAAATATTACAATGAGGTTGATTATACAGGGTTATTACAAATGATTGAAGCGATCTCACAGCTCTACAATAACTTTATTATTTTAGATATTTTCACAATGCTTTGCACACACATACAAAAACTCAAAAAGTTTTTTTTAGGCATTCACAAATGTTCGATATGTGCCCCTTTAGTGATTCGGCAGACATCAAGCCGATAATCGAGTTCCTCCCACACTCAGCGCAGCGTGTCCCCATCAATGAGTTCGAAAGCATCGTTGATGCGAGCTCGCAGTTCTGGCACGTTTCTTTGTAGAGGAGGTTTAAGCACTGAATCTTTCACACAACCCCACAGAAAGAAATCGCGTGGGGTAAGTCGGGAGAGCGTGGAGGCCATGACATGAATTGCTGATCATGATCTCCACCACGACCGATCCATCGGTTTTCCAATCTCCTGTTTAAGAAACGCCGAACATCATGATGGAAGTGCGGTGGAGCACCATCCTGTTGAAAGATGAAAATAGCTCCCTGCTTGCTTTATTCGTCGACTTCTGCGGGCTACGCGTGAAACTTGCCCGCACGCGTTCAACCGTTTCTTCGCTCACTGCAGAGGCATCCAGAAGCTTTAAACTGCGCATACCATCGCCGAATGGAGTTAGCAGTTGGTGGATCTTTGTTGAACTTCGTCCTGAAGTGTCGTTGCACTGTTATGATTGATGTGAGTGCATTTCAAGCACGACATACGCTTTCTCGGCTCCTGTCGCCATTTTGTTTCACTGCGCTCTCGAGCGCTCTGGCGGCAGAAATCTGAAGTGCGGCTTTCGCCGACCAAAACTTTATGAGTTTTTCTACGTATCTGTAGTGTGTCGTGACCATATGTCAATGAATGGAGCTACAGTGAATTTATGAAATCGCTTCAATCATTTTTAATAGCCCTGTACATCAGAACATAAAGGCATATGATTATCGACTCAAATAGTATTTTATGGGATAGGGTACACTGAACTATTATGAGAATAAGAGTTGGTTCCAGAACAAGGGCTCCAATTCTCTGTGATGCAATAGTTAACGATAATGACTGAAGGTCCTAATGAATCAAATATTACCCTCCCGACTATATTGCAGTATGGCGACTAGTAGTGAGAACTCAAATGGGATCACAAGGAGAAACAAACAAGGCGGACTTGTAGCAAAGCGAGCGAGCGTGCTGTTGAGGAATTCAGTATAAAATTGATAGGTCCTACAATTCCGAAGCTTCAAAATACTGTACCAGTCCTGTAATCTGCAGTACTTCGTCGGTAGGTAGCGTTCTGATGATAGCGTCGACTTCAGCTGTGCAGCAACTCTGTTTCAGCCTCTGAACGTCGACAGCTGCCGAAAAAGTGCGACTACGTGGCAAGACTGTTCGACTCCACCGAAGATCAGATCCCGAATCCCTGCGCCAGCGCATCGCAGGAGCCAAGCCAACATTGCTCAACTTCCTACTATCCTAAAAACCGTGAATCAGCATTCACTGTTGATTCCAAAAATCCCCCACACTGTATCAATACATCATTCGCGCCAATAGCGACCGTTTCCTCTAATTTTGAGCAGGGCTTTATGACGTCAACTAGCCTCAGTTTAAGTTGACCAGTCATGCCTCTGCTATTCAGCTGAGGGCACTGAACTTGCCGTTTGATCGGCTACGGAAACAACATGCCTAGACCACCGGCCATCCGGTGCCAGACAGTCACGCCCAGCATTATGTTGACAAGATAACTAGAGAACAAGCTAGGCTGCATGCAGAAGGCGTAGCTCGGGCTGGAAGTGCTTCTATGAAATTATAGGGTGGTGCCACAGCTGGGGCCCAATCATTCAGATTACCATGAACATGAACAGGAATGCCTGTTTCATCATTGTTGGTGACGAAGTGTTATCCTTTCTTCCACACCTTCATGATGAGTATGCTGTGGACACTTCCGCCCCCAGGATGAAAAATACTGTACTCACAGGGTTTGAAACAGTTCGGTGCCAGATGCTCAGAAGAACTCCATCTGAGCTGCACTTGGACAAAGTGACATTTTCCTGAAAGTCAGAGAAATTGGACTGATATGGTTTAACTGAAGTGTTTGCTTTTCCACAAAAGACTTGTCCCAATCAAAGATTGCCTTGATTCGAGCATCTGTGGTACCTCAACTGTGGCTTACAGGCATTCCCGTTATAAACAAGCAGGTTGTTATTCAGCTGCAGCTTTCTTGACAGCTGAGAAATTCAGTGAAAAGCCTGGAGGGTTTCTTGATGGTTTCCACAGTAAACTTCTTAACGTAGACCGCTAGGGAACCATGTGCAACCAGTGAGAAGCGCCATGACTGGCGCGAGCGTAAGAAGAGCGCAGGAGTACCCATGCTACCCACCCGCCACTGCCCAGAGACTGTTCGACTCGCAAGTCTGGGAACTTCGTCACCCTCTTCCAAGACGGACAGGGATGTCTACCGGTATTGATCTTTACCTGGATGAGAGTGTACAGTGAGCCTAACAATGAGCAATATAACATAACGGGTAATTCAGAAGTCTCAGAGTCAGAGTAGGTGAAAAGCAACAAAATTTTTAAGTGGAGGCAGCCTCGTGGTTAGTGAGCAATCAATTTGGAGAGTAGTGAGGAACGAGCATCAGTGAGCCGGATGGTGTAGTCTGATGACTCACTCAATGAGCTGGTGTGTGAAATGAATGGACCAGTCAGAGAATTCGAAGTTCACGATGTGTTGCTGTGATTCAGGGATGATTCTGATGTGAGTCAAGAGTCGTGCGGAGATCGTTTCAGAAAATGCGCATGGCCCATTTTCAGTGATTTCTGAACCGTCCTGCATGAATCGTTATGACCATTTTAAAGACAATGCAGCTTATTAACAACTCAGAGTTCATAAACTGACCAGGATTTCTGCATTCATTCGTTTATCTATTACCATCTGAGAAATCCTTATTTTCCGTTTAATATCGGATGATCTTTCTTGCTTGAATCTTTACGTCCCCGACCATAATTTCTTCATCTGATCTCAGTTGCCAAATATATTATTGACGCCACCCTTGCAGGCTAATCACTGCGGCCAGCAGACGCCGTGAAAGTATTGGGAGTCGGTAGGTGCCCATTAGACGAAAAGTATAACATAGTAGTGGCTACTCGTCATCGAATATACCTGCAGTCGGATTACTGTTGGAGTGTAGATGGCTGGAGGAGTTGAACTGCACAGATCATCACCTCAAAGCTAGAGAACACGGCGATGAAGGCTGTCAGCAGCCACCGGACACAAGACGTGATTCGGCTGGTAATCAAAATATCGCACCGATACCAGCCACTCATGCGTGCATGTAACGACTCTGGTCGAAAGGTCAGATGAAGTTTTTTATCCCGGTGCCCCCCCCCCCCCCATCCTCCCAACACTTACTGCGTCGAGTCTATACCCATGCAAATCGAACCTAGAGTTTATCGTTGTATTGTTGACTCTTGAAAATTATAAGAAGAAACGTAAATATTTCTTTGCATTATCGTCAATTTGAAATTTTATTATATTTTGTCACCCAGTGAAGGGCCATTCGCATGTCATTTCCGAGACTGTACTTCATTTTTGGCGCTATTCGTTTGCAAGTCATTCCCTTCTACTTGCGTATTATTCGCTGTGCAAATACATTGCTCTTTACATAGACACTCGGACATGCTACCGCTTCTCGATTTTCGCTCCAAATCATCCGAGCTTAATATTATACGAAATATCTGGGACTATTGGGAACAAACAATGGGTCAAATACAACAATCAACATCCTCACAATTTGTACGTCTGTGGGGTCCTATGACCATTAACTGGCTTCAGCTGGGCATGAAATATCTGAAGAAATTTGAACACTGTCATCTTCGTCGAAGTGAAGCCATTATCAAGGCCTTGAGTGGTGTTCATGGTTGTTGTTGTTGTTGTTGGGGTCTTCAGCCCTGAGACTGGTTTGATGCAGCTCTCCGTGCTACTCTATCCTGTGCAAGCTTCTTCATCTCCCAGTACCTACTGCAACCTACATCCTTCTGAATCTACTTAGTGTATTCATCTCTTGGTCTCCCTCTACGATTTTTGCCCTCCACGCTGCCTTCCAATACTAAATTGGTGATCCCCTGATGCCTCAGAACACGTCCTACTAACCGATCCCTTCTTCTAGTCAAGTTGTGCCACAAACTTCTCTTCTCCCCAATCCGATTCAATACTTCCTCATTAGTTATGTCATCTACCCATCTAATCTTCAGCATTCTTCTGTAGCACCACATTTCGAAAGCTTCCATTCTCTTCTTGTCCAAACTATTTATCGTCCATGTTTCATTTCCATACATGGCTACACTCCATACAAATACTTCCAGAAACGACTTCCTGACACTTAAATCTATACTCGATGTTAACAAATTTCTCTTCTTCAGGAACGCTTTCTTTGCCGTTGCCAGTCTACATTTTATATGCTCTCTACGTCGACCATCATCAGTTATTTTGCTCCCCAAATAGCAAAACTCCTTTACTAAATTTAAGTGTCTCATTTCCTAATCTAATTCCCTCAGCATCACCCGACTTAATTCGACTACATTCCATTATCCTTGTTTTGCTTTTGTTGATGTTCATCTTATATCCTTCTTTCAAGACACTATCCATTCCGTTCAACTGCTCTTCCAAGTCCTTTGCTGTCTCTGACAGAATTACAATGTCATCGGCGAACCTAAAAGTTTTTTATTTCTTCTCCGTGGATTTTAGTACCTACTCCGAATTTTTCTTTTGTTTCCTTCACTGCTTGCTCAATATACAGATTGAATAACATCGGTGAGAGGCTACAACCCTGTCTCACTCCCTTCCCTACCACTGCTTCCCTATCATCTCCCTCGACTCTTATAACTGCCATCTGGTTTCTGTACAAATTGTAAATACCTTTTCGCTCCCTGTATTTTATCCCTGCCACCTTCAGAATGTGAAAGAGAGTATTCCAGTCAACATTGTCAAAAGCTTTCTCTAAGTCTACAAAAGCTAGAAACGTAGGTTTGCCTTTCCTTAATATAGCTTCTAAGATAAGTCGTAGGGTCAGTATTGCCTCACGTGTTCCGATATTTCTACGGAATCCAAACTGATCTTCCCCGAGGTTGGCTTCTACTAGTTTCTCCATTCGTCTGTAAAGAATTTGCGTTAGTATTTTGCAGCCGTGACTTATTATACTGATAGTTTGGTAATTTTCACATCTGTCAACACCTGCTTTCTTTGGGATTAGAATTATTATATTGTTCTTGAAGTCTGAGGGTATTTAGCCTGTCTCATACATCTTGCTCACCAGATGGTAGAGTTTAGTCAGGACTGGCTCTCCCAAGGCTGTCAGTAGTTCTAATGGAACTTTTCTTGTAGGCAGTATCTATCTTACCCCTGTGAGATAAGCCTCTACATCCTTACATTTGTCCTCTAGCCATCCCTGCTTAGCCATTTTGCACTTCCTGTCGATCTCATTTTTGAGACGTTTGTATTCCTTTTTGCCTGCTTCATTTAATGCATTTTTATATTTTCTCCTTTCATCAATCATATTCAATATATCTTCTGTATTACTTCTTTCTGGTATTAGCTGAATTTCTTTTGGGAGTGTAATTTTTAACCACCGTGCTTATAACTACATGAAATGATGAAGTATTTAGAACTTAATGTAGCCTTATAACGGATTTATTTTTTAGTAGTTCTACCTACGAGCAGTGGTTACCTCTGGACGCTGGCACGCAGGCGGGAGTCACAGTTGGTAGATAGCTTAATCGGGTTCTGCAATTCCGAAATGACCTCTAGAGGAAACATATACATTGTTGATAGATGCCATCGCGCCGAGGAAAAACAGACTGCATGTAGGGGTGCACATAGGCCCCAGGGACATATGCATTTTTTTTTTTTTTTTGTCTCTACTGCCTCCCAGAATGACGAGATCATGCAGGGAATGCCACGGAAACATTCCCCAAACCATAACGCTCTCTCCTCTGACCTATAAACCTCCAACGATTGTTGCAGGGTGTTTGGTTTCAGTCCGATGGAACATAAAAGTAGATTCATTTGGAGAGGTAACATGTCGCCACCCAGTGGACGCCCATTTACGGTACTGGCGTGCAAAATCCCAGCCTCCATCGCCGCTGAACAGCAGTCAGCACAAAGGCCACAACGGTCGTTGGGGAAATGCTGTTCAAAAATCATTCATTCATTTGGCGGTCAGTTGCTCAGCGTCTATTCGCCTGTACACATCCGTCATTCTCCCCTGTCACCTATGGACCGTTCTGCACCACAGTTGCTTCGTCGCCAGGTCTGGATGGCTGCCTTCTGACATTAAGAGTATACTTTATCCGCTACGGCACGAGCTTCGCCCGAAAGCCAGCGATCACGCTCTTTTGGTAGTCAGATAAATTGCCTCGTTTCCTGAGTACGCCAAAGACTGCACTGTCTTCCATGTCCCTCAGACACGCTTTATAAATCCTCCACCGCTAATGCTGCCACCTGCCGTGTGCTAGTGGTTATTGCACAATGACGTCCAACATAAGTGATGGTCACATAAATATGACTGGAACATGCACACAACTGTGGTAGCCGACATTGTGTCGGGGGTTCCATGCGACTTTTCGCGGATGATGCTGTAGTACACAGAGAAGTTGCACTCGTCTTCAGGCCACAGTGGCCTACCGGGACCATCCGACCGCCGTGTCATCCTCGGAGGGGGATGCGGATAGGAGGGCCGTGGGGTCAGCACACCGCTCTCCCGGTCGTAAGATGGTATTCTTGACCGAAGCCGCTACTATTCGGTCGAGTAGCTCCTGACTTGGCATCGCGAGGCTGAGTGCACCCCCAAAAATGGCAACAGCGCATGGCGGCCTGGATGGTCACCCATCCAGGTGCTGACCACGCCCGACAGCGCTTAACTTCGGTGATCTCACGGGAACCGGTGTATCCACTGCGGCAAGGCCGTTGCCTACGCAGAGAAGTTGCACCATTAAAAAATTGCAGCGAAACGCAGGAAGATCTGCAGCGGATAGGTGCAGGGAGTGGCAACTGACCCTTAACATAGACAAATGTAATGTTTTGCGAATACATAGAAAGAAGGATCCTTTGTTGTATGATTATATGATAGCGGAACAAACACTGGTAGCAGCTACTTCTGTAAAACATCTGGGACTATGCGTACGGAACGATTTGAATTGGATTGATCATATAAAATTAGTTGTTGGTAAGGCGGGTGCCAGGTTGAGATTCATTGGGAGAGTCCTGAGAAAATGTAGTCCATCAAGAAAGGAGGTGGCTTACAGGAAACGCGATCAACCTATACTTGTGTATTGCTCATCAGTGTGGGATCCGTACCAGGTCGGGTTGACGGAGGAGGTAGAGAAGATCCAAAGAAGAGCAGCTCGTTTCTGGATGAGGTATCGAATACATTGCTTCCCCCTACTTATACCTCTCGAGGAGATTACGAATGTGAAATTAGAGAGATTCGAGCGTGCACGGAGGCCGTCCGGCAGTCGTTCTTCCCGCGAACGGTACGCGACTGGAACAGGAAAGGGAGGTAATGACAGTGGCACGTAAAGTGCCCTCCGCCACATACCGTTGGGTGGCTTGCGGAGTATAAATGTAGTTGTAGATGTAGATGTATTAGTGACTACTTGCTACATAACTGGGGATGAAGGTGGGTACTTACATCAAGCTCGTAAGGCAGCTTTTGCGATGTTAGCTGTACACACTCGGAATGGCGGTCAAGCTTCCTCCGGTGGCGGATGGACCCGGGAGTGGACAGCCGAATTTGTTGGTGACAGAGGCAGAAGCCATTAGCGCCGTGCGAGGGCGGCGCATATGGGTCGGCGGGAGTGAGTGAGCCATCAAAGCAGGCGGGAGGCGTCCTCCTCAAAGAGAATGGCCGCAGCGGCCAGCGGGGGCGGACCGCCGCCAGGACCACAGCAGGGCTGCAGGGCAGCGGGGGCGGCGGGCGGCGCGCCGCAGGCCGCGGAATTTAATAAAGGCGCGTCCTCACAGGAGGAGCGGCCGGGGAGGTGTCGGCCGCAGAGGTTCATGCTCCGCCACTACTACACGCGCGCTTCTTTCTGGCCGCCGCTAGCGCATCCCGCTGTTTACTGGGTGTCCCGCACACATATTCCCAACACTTTTTAAAACTGATACCATAAAGCGGACACTTAGAAGTAGCATATATTATCTTGCTCAAAAAGTGTCAGGAGCCGACTACATTTGCATACTGTGAAACTCCGTGGTGCGTCTCTCTAACTTCAAACAGCACTTGATTCTAGTTTGCCACTGCACAAAACGAATATACCGTCACCGTTGGTCCGAGCACGGAGCTCACAACCCGAACCACACGCCACTGTTAAGCACTAATGAAGGACTGGGTCCCTTACTCAGACTGCACATAATTCATTAAGGTCAATCCAACACATTTATTTCAAATAACATAAATGAAGTTGCATTTGAATCTGTCTGACATTAAACAGGAAGAAAAAAAATCAATATCAGCTGATTTAGTGCGTGAAGCGCGAGTTAAGCCAATAACCAGAGAAACTAAAAAAATTCACCGTAATTCAAATAAAAGAGAAAAACAAAATTGAATCAATACCTCCACTGACAAATATCCAAAAAAGCTTACAATAGTACTCAAAAGAATACACTGATGTGACGAGCAGTCATTCACCCGACAGAACACTTCAAAATGAGTTCAATAACACAGCTGCATGCCCCAGAAAAGAGCAAGACATTAAATACACTTCATTTGACGAATAAAAAATACTCATTAACATTACGCCACTTCTGTTTGAACTGCAGTGTCCCAAAGAAACAGGCGCTTATTCTGAAAGAACAATTTCTTTTATATGTTTAAATTGCAGCATTAAGGAATTCCAAAAGATGTCCAATCGAACCCCCTCTTTCAGTTGGGGTACAAATGTTTCAACTTTCTAGGCGGAGGCTGAGTCAGAAACACAGAATGCCACAAAAATACAGTTTTACTGTGAAATCTTACAGGACACCCGGAAGCAGTGACAGACAAGGGGTCGGCACCCACAAATAACACAGGGTAAGAGTTAGGCTGGGAGCACATCCTACGAGAACTTTTTCACACTATGCTCACCACAACCTGTAGACATTACGGCAAAACATCCGCTTGCTGTGGCTGCCAGAAGGACGAAGCAACCAACAGGCACACGCCGTGCTTCTCACACAGGCACCTCAGTTTGTACAAAGACCTAGGCCAACACCAACTCCGGACTCCCCTCTCATTGCGAGACTTGGCACGGTTTATATGAAATGCCTTCCAGGCAACCGGTAACCGCCGCAGGTTTCACGATTAGCAAATAGCCCCAGCGTAACAGACGTCACACATGTGCTTACGTCCGAGCCACAACTCCGCCAGTCTCACCGGCCGCCCCAAACCGACTACCTCTCGCCGTCCCGCACGCCCCAGCAGAAAACGCAAAGATGCTCACGCCCGGGGACGCGCCAAAGATAACAAGCCGATTGCTGATGATCGACCAGCGATTTGGCTCAATCGTGTGAAGAACATCTTAGGAAGGCAGCGAGTAATATTTCTTATTTTTGGTTCGTCTAACCACCGAAAAGCTCTTGAAGAATTGAGGGACCTTGAATTGTAAGTCGAGTCTGAGTATAAAAGATTTTTATTGACTATTTATGGTGTACACAGATCGCATAAAATTGGCAGAGAGTGAAGTTTATAAAAACCTCAATAGGAATAACACAAAGTGACATTAACCCTGTATTGAGTTACTACACTTTATGGAAAGCTCTGTGGAGAAAACGCACCATCTGGGAAGCTCGTGAATTCAGTGGTAATGAAAGAAAAGATAGAAAAAATTATAATCAAATAGGCAAGACAAGTTTCATAGCATAACAAGATTTGAGCAGCTCGGAGTATGGGCTGTGCTACAGAAAATGCAGCACTTACGTTTCCCAAAAAATCTGCTAAGGCGCGCAGGTCAAGACCACTGAGGGGCCCAGAGACAAACAGCCCATTTGCCAACTTTCCAAAAAACTCTACATGGAGGGGACGACTCAATGCTGTTGCCACTGTGACAAAGACTTTCCCACTCTAGACATACAAGACGCACAATAACCAACAAGAATTTGACACTGGTCACAGCAGTGTGCAATCGACAGGTCAATATCCTCGCATCAAGTAGAGTGAATGTGAGACAGGGTTCATTTGACTGAGTGTACCAAAAATCTGGAGCAGAAGGAGCCTACCTTTCCACGCTGCTCGGGTGGCGCCACGATGTCCCGTTGTTATCCATAACGATAAGGCAAATATCTCATGCTCAGTTATTCTCTGTCGACAGCAGTAGCAGACCGGCTGAACCGTGAATTTACTTTCAAAATCCTTTCTTAAAGAATTTACTTTATTTACTAGCGATTCATCAAGAACATTAACACATTTAATCACACTAGGTGAGCGTGGAAATAGTTACCAGGGAGTAACTGATGAAAATGAAATTACCTTTAACAAATGGGAATTTTATTCATAAAAGCTTTTTCAAAAACAGATCTAAAATTTATAAGCAGAAGAGCACCCTCGGAATATCGAGTTACAATTTTATTTAGAGGCAGAAAGAACAATAATGACAGTATGAGCCTGCGGACTGAGAAGCTTGAGGCTCCCTTACAACACGGCCGTAGTCACGACCGCTCACAACAATCTCTGAAAGACTACACTGGTGCAAATCTGCAACACACTAGTTACTTTAAGCTAAAAATTTTAACAACTCAAACAAACACATTAACTGCGCACCCTGTAAGAGAGATGGAAATGGTACACACTAAGAAATTATTTGCCACCGAAACTGCAATTTGTTTTTATAAGGACTCTTACAGTGGAATGGTGGCAACTTTATAAAAATGACTATTTAAATAAAATCCATGAAATTCAGACATACATAAAATGTAAAACATGCTCTACATTACACATATGCCGGCTCGCAAGATGATAGCAGGATAAAAACATATTTCAGGAATTCGGCCTTTACACATTAACTCTATAAATTCGTTAACACCGAATCCGACAAACATGACAGAGGCAGCTATTAACGTATGGCAGATTGACAGGTAGATTACTGAACAACCCTAACAGAAGATTGCTCTAACCCCCCCCCCCCCCCCCCCCCCCCCAACTCCACAAGGGAAGATCGAAACACCCAATTCACAAATAACCACCTTCCCGCGGGTGGGCAAAAAGAGAAGAATGGTGGGACGACCCCAAAACAAAGCGGCTCGTGGCCTCACCAAGAAAGCAAGTAGAATTTAACACGTAAATGAAACAACATATCTCCAATCACTTAACTTCTAATAACTGCGATTTCTGGCGAAGACCTGGCACAGCACCCCCAACGCTCTCCCGAACCGTCCACTGCCAGCCGCTACAACGGACGCAGGAAGGCGCGCCGATCTCCTGTCTCACGGCGTCGCAGCTCGCCCCGGCCAGCCCGATGTCGTGGTTTCACTCCTGTTGCTCTCGTGTCAACCGCGAAGCCACTACCCCTTTCCATACGGCGCATCCCACTGGACTCACGTTGGGACCTCACACGCGCCGACGCTCAAGGCAGACAAGTCATCTTGTGTCTCAGTGCGCGACCGACCAACTGACCGATCCAACGGCCAATGACCGTTGCCCGAGCAACTCGAGCCGACTGGCGGCCTAACGCGCAGACTCAGCTGAGGGAACTAAGCCGCGACAGAGCGACCATTAGCTGAGTTCTGTTGCTGGTGGAGTGGCAAGACTCTCGTTCTCTGGCTTAAAGTTTGATCCAAACTACAGACAGACAGACACTAACTGCCGCGAACGAGAGACAGACCAGCAACTGGTGACGCGAGACTCACCTCAACGATTCGCGAGTTTTTTTTTTTCCTTTATTGTGATTTAATACCAGTATAACAAGTAGGCTGGCAGCAGCACAATACGCCGCTCTTCAGCCAAAGATAGTACAATGATAAAACAGAGAAGACACATGGGTTGGAACAAAACGGCGGGAGAAAAACAGTAGACACATGAACATAAAAAAACATGAAGCCATTCCCACTCGAAGAAAATGCACACTACAAACTGTTGACACGAGGCACAAACACTGAAGATGTCGATGGCACTGGTGAACGATGGAATGTGACGGTGAACACTGAACACTAAACATGACGGCACACACGAAACACTGATGGCGGTGATCTCCAGCGCGCGAATGTCCAATTAGCGTGTGCGAGTCCGGGGACCTGCCAAGAGGGGAACAGGGGTGAGGTGGGGGATGGGGGAGAAAAAGGATGCCAATGGCTGAGGAGACGTTGGCAGGAGGAAAGGGACAGGGGAGGGGAGGCCCGGGGGAGGAGGGGGGAGAAAAGGAGGAGGGAGGGCAAAGGGAGAGAAGGGAGGGAGGGTGCCCAGAGGAGCAAGCACAGGAGGAGGGCGGGAGGATCAAAGTTGGTAGGAGGGGTAGATGGAGGGGAGGAGGGCACCATCAGGGAGGGGGAGCTGGCGGAAGCCACCTTGGGAGAGGGTAAGGAAGATGGAGAGATGGAGACCGGGTGGGACGTGCGAATACAGGCGCGGCAGTGGGCGGGGGTGGGAGAGGATCGGGGAGACGAGCAGGTGAGGAGGATCGAGTTTGCGGGAGGTGTACAGGATCTGTCTCCTTTCAAGGAAAAGGAGGAGGTGGGGGAAGGGGATGAGATCGTACAGGATCCGCGTGGGGGAGGTGAGACGGATGCAATAGGCGAGGCGGAGTGCACGACGTTCAAGGATTTGGAGGAATTTATAAAAGGTAGGGGGCCCGGAGATCCAAGCCGGATGGGCATAACAAAGGATAGGGCGGATGAGGGATTTATAGGTGTGGAGGATGGTGGAGGGGTCCAGACCCCATGTACGGCCGGAGAGGAGCTTGAGGAGACTGAGTCGGGAGCGTGCCTTGGCTTGGATTGTCCGGAGGTGGGGAGTCCAGGAGAGGCGACGGTCGAGGGTGACGCCAAGGTACTTAAGGGTGGGAGTGAGGGCGATAGGACGGGCATAGATGGTGAGATAGAAATCAAGGAGGCGGAAGGAAGGGGTGGTTTTGCCTACATGATCGCCTGGGTTTTGGAGGGATTGACCTTTAGCAACCACTGGTTGCACCAGGTGGTGAACCAGTCAAGATGGGATTGGAGAAGGTGTTGGGAGCGCTGTAGGGCGGGGGCAAGGGCAAGGAAGGCGGTGTCATCGGCAAACTGGAGAAGGTGGACGGGGGCTGACGGCAGCGGCACGTCCGCCGTGTACAAAAGGTACAGAAGGGGGGAGAAGACGGAGCCTTGGGGCACACCGGCAGGGGGAAGAAGGTGTAGGAGTTATGGATGGTGACATAGGAAGTACGGCGGGAGAGAAAGGAGCCGATCAGATGGACGTAGTTAATGGGAAGGGCGAAGGTTTGGAGCTTGAAGAAGAGACCAGAATGCCATACGAGGTCAAAGCACGTTCGAGGTCCAGGGAGAGGAATATGGCGGAGCGACGGGAACTAAGCTGTTCGGAAAGGAGATGAGTGAGGTGAAGGAGAAGGTCGTCGGAAGAGAAGGACGGCCAAAAGCCACACTGGGTAATGGGAAGGAGGCGGTGCTGGCAGAGATGCTGGTGGATGCGTCGGGTGAGGATAGATTCCAGGACCTTGCTGAAGACCGAGGTAAGGCTGATGGGACGGTAGGAGGAGACGGCGGACGGCGGTTTGCCAGGTTTAAGGAACATGAGGATACGGGAGGTTTTCCACAGGTCAGGGTAGTAACCGGTGGACAGGACTACATTGTAGAGCCTGGCCAGGGTGGAGAGGAAAGAGACAAAAGCTTCACGAAGGTGACGGTAGGTGACACGATCGTGACCAGGAGATGTGTTCCGTTTTGTGCGGAGTGTATCAATGAGATCCTGTGTAGTGGTAGGGGCATTGAGTTCCGTGTGTGCAATGTTGTCCAAGTACTGGAAACCAGGAGCGAGGGGAGGGACAGAGGTGTCAGTTTGATCGTGGATATCTGGGAAGAGGGAGTAATCGAACTGGGGATCATCGGGGATGGAAAATACATCGGAGAGGTAGGAGGCAAAGTGATTGGCCTTACTAAGGGTGTCAGGGAAAGGGTGATCATCATGGAGAAGAGGATAATAGGGGGAGGGTTTAGTTCCGGTAAGGCGATGGAAGGCCGACCAGAACATGGACGAGTTGATTGGTAGGGTAGCATTTAAATGGGTGCACATCTGTCGCCAGTCCCGGCATTTCTTAGCCGCAAGCAAATTACGAATGTGTTGCTGGAGTTGCCGGTGGCGTCTTAGTGTGTCCGGGTCATGCGTGTGGAGGAAGGCACAGTAGAGATGATGGGATTTACGGAGGAGGAGGATGGCCTGTGGGGGTAAGATAGGACGGGGGGGGGGGGGACGGCGATAGTAGAGACGTGGGCCTCCACGGCCTCAGACAAGGTATGCTGGAGAAAGGAGGTGGCATGGGTGACATCATCAGGGTGGTGGTAGGTGAAGGGGTGGCTATCGATCTGGGTGGAAAGGGTTTCCCGGTAGGCATTCCAGTTGGCACGGGAATAGTCATAGACATACTTAGGGGGAGGGTCATTACGAGGGTTGGGGTGGGGGCGACGACCGTCTGAGATGGTGAGGAGGACAGGGAGATGGTCGCTACTAATAGGCTCCAGGACATCCACCGTTATGCGGCCAAGGAGGTTGGGGGAGGAGAGGATAACATCAGGAGTGGAGTTGGATTCAGGACGGGTGTGCTGGGCGATGGGGATGAGGTCGCCTTGAAGGGAGGAGAGACCCGATGCCACCGCCGTAACTGGGCAGCGGAACGACTATGGATGTTGAGGTCGGCGGCGATCACGTAGGAGGAGAAGGTACAGTCGATGTGGGAGAGGAAGTCGAAAGGAATACGGGCGTTGGGGCGGACATAGATGGTGGCGCAGGTAATGGTAAGGCCGGGGAAGAAGAGACTAAGGATCAGGTGTTCGGTGGGGTCAGGAAGGAGAGGTTGGAGCCGAACGGGGATCTGGCAGTGGTGACCAATGGCAACTCCGCCACGCGCAATTGGGAGGGGATTATCGGAGCGGTGGGGTTGGAGGAAGGCATCCACGCGGTGGGTGGCAAGGGTGTGCAGGAAGAGGTTGTTGTTGGCGGGAAGGGAGCGGATATTGTTGAAAAGGATACGTTGCTGTCGCGTCATGACAGGGATTTAGACGAGGGTGTCAAGACGGGAGAAGGTGAAATGGGCGTGGTTGTTGGAGTAGGTGGCGTACATTTTGAGTTGGAAAATGGAACGGGCGGCGAGGGAGATCTGTTGGAGGGTGTGGGGGCGCTGAAAGGGATGGACATTCTGAAGGACGATGGTGAGGAACCTGATGTCCTCAGCGGGGGGGGGGGGGGACGAAGGGAATTGCCAGGAGGGGCAGGGGCCTCCAGAGGACGGACAGGGACAGTGAGATCAGTAGTGGTCAGAGGGGGTCGGACTTTACACTTTTGGGAGTAGGTGGGATGGGGGAGATTGCAGGTATTGCAGGAGGGAGGGGATTGAAGGTTAGGGCACTGCCGGAGGAAGTGCGCTTGCCTACAATGCGGGCAGGTGGGGGCCTCGCGGCACTCAGCTATTGGGTGTGCGTTATAGCACAGACACCTCTAGCAGCGCAGGGATTGAGGAGGGGAACGGGAGGGGTCGACCTTGTAGCGCTGGCTGAAGAGGAGGGCACCCTCCTTCAGGAGATGGTCAATGGAGGGGGCGTCCTCGGAGAAAACCCGCATAAGGCGAGTGGGGCCGGCCGAGTTGAAACTGCGGCAGACCGCCTTCACCTCCAGCGTGGGATGCGCCTTGAGCTCCACCAACACCTCCTCCTCCGTGATCGACATCCACACCAGTACATCTGTATCTGAGCCTGACTTACGTACTTGGTTTTGTAAGAGGCATCTCTATCTTGTGATGTGCCAGAGTGGATAAGAGTTTGTACTTCTTAATTCTGGCAAATTCTGCATAAGCACTGGACACGCAATCGATCCCCTCCTTACCTACCACTTTACTGACAAGGGAACCTCCCCATCGCACCCCCTTCAGATTTAGTTATAAGTTGGCACAGTGGATAGGCCTTGAAAAACTGAACACAGATCAATCGAGAAAACAGGAAGAAGTTGTGTGGAACTATGAAAAAAGTAAGCAAAATATACAAACGGAGTAGTCCATGTGCAAGATAGGTAACATCAAGGAGAGTGTGAGCTCAGGAGCGCCGTGGTCCCGTGGTTAGCGTGAGCAGCTGCGGAACGAGAGGTCCTTGCTTCAAATATTCCGTCGAGTGAAAAGTTCAATTTTTTATTTTCAAACAATTATTATCTGTCCGTCCGTCCGTCCGATGCGAGGTAACTGCGCCGTAGTATGGGGACGCTATACCTATACAAACATCGAAACACACGTCAGTCGGCTACAGCGCAGGGAAGAGAGAGTATTCCTGCTAACGAGGCTCCCTGGCTGGCAGTTGACTGTTCGCTACTTTTGACGAGAGTGCATTAAATACGTGAGATGTATTCCGTGGACAATATGAACCCAGCAAATACAGCTCGCCACTTCAATAACAATAGCACGGTTTTGCGGTGCGGTCGCAAAACACTAAACCTATTACAGTGAACAGAGACGTCAATGAACGAACGGACAGATCATAACTTTGCGAAAATAAAGAAAGTAAAATTCTCAGTGGAGGGAACACTTGAACCATGGACCTCTCGTTCCAAAGCTGCTCTCGCTAACCACGGGACCACGGCGCTCATGAGCTCAGATTGTCCTTGATGTTGCCTATCCCTGCGCATGGACTACTCAGGTTGTATATTTTGCTTACATTTTTCATAGTTCCATACAATTTCTTCCTGTTTTCTCGATTGATCTGTGTTCAGTTTTTAAAGGCCTATCCACTGGGCCAACTTATAACTAAATCTGAGGGGGGTGCGATGGGGAGGTTCCCTTGTGAGTATATCCAGAACTGTAATGAAAGGAATTCATGGTGGACCTTACTAGTTGGTAAAATAATGAGTGCACACTCACAATAATTTAATAAAAATCGTTATCTAGACCCCATGATCTTGCCCTTTCCTTCGATCATGCGCTGCTTCTATTTCACAAATTAACTCCAATTCGCGCAAAAGGCTACTGAATCTTTCACTATTCGATCTGTACTCTCCTACAAGCGCTTGCTCGTACTTGCTTGGCAGTTTCGCGCAACGGAACTTAATTATTTCACCATCACCATGTGCCACATCAAGAAACTGATTCCTTCTAATTAAAGCCTCAGAGCTTCTTGGATCTCTTGCATTCTGACGCCTCTGGATCTGGAGACGAAATGATTTCCTATTTTATTCGGTCTTGCATTTCACGCGACCAATACGTTCCGAGAAACACGACGGCGAATTCTTGGTACGTTCGGAATGTAAAGGCAACTCCGCACATTTCCTCAGCTCTCTTGCCCTCGATGTGCACGCAGATAAATTCTAATTTTGCTGGCAATGGCCAAGATATTGGTAGCGTGTTATAAATTTGTGACAGCCAAATTTTTGGGTAAATTGAGCCTCCATTTTCCCGGAAGTTTTGGTTCAAAACGATTCAAATGCCTCTGAGCACTATGGGACTTGACATCTGAGATCATCAGTCCCCTAGAACTTAGAACTACTTAAACCTAACTAACCTAAGGACATCACAAACATCCATGCCCGAGACAGGATTCGAACCTGTGACCGTAGCGGTCGCGCGGTTCCAGACTGTAGCGCCTAGAACTGCTCGGCCACGCCGGCCGGCTCCTGAAACCTACAGCACGTCGTTGGTAGGCAGCGTTCTGATTATGTAGGGGCCGACTTCTGCTGTGCAGCAACTCTGTTTCAACCCCTGGTCTCGAAGGCTGTCTGAGAATTCTAAGTTCTGCTAAAAAAAATGCGGCTAAGTCGCAAGACCGTTCGACTCCGACGAAGATCGATCCAGAAAGCCCTGCACCCATGCAATGCAAGAACAAAGCCATCATTACTGAACTCCCCACTACCCTCGAAAACCGCGAACCAACATTCAGTGCTGGTTCCAAACTTTCCCCACACTATCTCAGAATATAATTCATGCCAATAGCGACCGTTCCATCCAATGGCCTCTGTTTAAGTTGACCAGTCATGCCTCTGCTATTTAGCTCGGGACAATGAACTTGCCGTTGACCGCCTACGAAAACAACCTGCCTTGACCACCGCCCATCCGGCGCTAGACAGTCGCTCCCAGCAGGGCACGGTCCACAAGTATTCTCAGAATTATGAGGACAATACAGACAGTCGTCGCCGGCAGTTTCGTTCGAGACGCGCCGGAATGGTAAACACGTAAACTGCGGCGACAGTCAGAGCGCTCGAATGTCGTTTCGGCCTGCCTACAATAGGCGAAACTCGACCGACGTCAGTCGTCCCTCCAATTGATGAACGACCCTCTCAGTATTCGCGAAGTGCAGCCCCCCACCGGAAACGCAGTGTGCCGCGTCCTCCAGTGCTCGCCCCGCACAGGCCACACAGGGAAGAAACAGAGGAAACTGAAAGCATACAGTTCCCAACATGCATAGCAATCAAGTGAAAAGTATTTCGAGCTCTCAGTACAAACACTCTCATTAGAATAACCTTATTTGGCATGTTACCACCATGCAATGATATAAAACGTTAAAAAAATTGGGCCAAAGAGGGCATGGAACCTCTCAATCTCGTTATACGCATTTATTTAGCAACATTCCATTTTAAAAAGATTCCCTCTTCGCCGCCCTTCTTGTTCTCCTACTCCATCATTACCTCCTCTTTTATTCATCTTCAACAGTTAAGACAAAGCCAATTAATTTGCCTATTTCTTCCTTGGATATCTCTCATCGTATTTTATTATACACTATACTCACATCAGATCAGTCTAATGGCATAATTACCACTTTCAACTTATTATCTATTAATCATTGAAGAAAGAAAAATGGGGATTTTTGTGAACAGAAGTTGATTTGGTATGTTATGTAGTTTTCTCATGTTCTGCTATCCATCTTTTTCTTTCTTTCTTTAACATATCACTTGATAAGTGTTGGAGATGCATGGAATCCACTAATGACAAAACGTGATTTGAGGCATCAGATGGTCGCTGGATGAAAATATTGTCACTTCCTGAACACGAAGCGTTTATGGTCCCTACCAAATTGAAAATAGAACTACTGGCTACCGCAGTAATGTTCATTTCACCTTGCCTTTTCATTGTACTGCGCAGGATTATATATTAAGCTAGATTTTAATATCTGTATTAATCTTGCTGTCACACAGTCTCTAAATGGTTCAAATGGCTCTGAGCACTATGGGACTTAACATCTGAGGTCATCAGTCCTTCAGACTTATAACTACTTGAACCTAACTTAACCTAAGGACATCACTTCCTGCCCGAGGCAGGACTCGAACCTGCGACCGTAGCAGCAGCGCGGTTCTGGACTGAAGCGCCTGGAACCGCTCGGCCACAGCGTCCGGCCACACATCCTCTAAAATGTTGATTTCTGTCTGTTTTGAATTTTTGCATATTGTAATGAAGCCAGATACTGTCACACTAGACGAGGAAGGTGGCGAATTTGTTATTGAAATAAATCAAAGGCTGAATTTCGGCCAAAGAAACAAGCAGTATTTAGCACTGAACTCTGTCCTCCTCGAAACATTAACTAATATCGTCTCGTAGTTCAGTGCATCTACAAAGTCTTAAGACATTCCTACCTGTACAACTATTCTCAATGTTTTGAAAACCAAAAAGTATGTCATACATCGCACAGCAAACATTTGTCGATTCAAGTCGATCAGAGATTAGCGCGTAGGATTCGTATTCTTATGGAAGATGGTTCGAACAGCTGCCCGCTCATCCAGATTTTTTTTTTCCATGAAGGTGAATCCCGGGATAATTTCTAAAATGTCACGATCGATACCTTTCCCCAGTCCAAGATTGTGCTCCGTCTATAATGACCTCATTGCTGACGGGATGTGTAACTACACTTCTGGAAATGGAAAAAAGAACGCATTGACACCGGTGTGTCAGACCCACCATACTTGCTCCGGACACTGCGAGAGGGCTGTACAAGCAATGATCACACGCACGGCACAGCGGACACACCAGGAACCGCGGTGTTGGCCGTCGAATGGCGCTAGCTGCGCAGCATTTGTGCACCGCCGCCATCAGTGTCAGCCAGTTTGCCGTGGCATACGGAGCTCCATCGCAGTCTTTAACACTGGTAGCATGCCGCGACAGCGTGGACGTGAACCGTATGTGCAGTTGACGGACTTTGAGCGAGGGCGTATAGTGGGCTTGCGGGAGGCCGGGTGGACGTACCGCCGAATTGCTCAACACGTGGGGCGTGAGGTCTCCACAGTACATCGATGTTGTCGCCAGTGGTCGGCGGAAGGTGCAAGTGCCAGTCGACCTGGGACCGGACCGCAGCGACGCACGGATGCACGCCAAGACCGTAGGATCCTACGCAGTGCCGTAGGGGACCGCACCGCCATTTCCCAGCAAATTAGGGACACTGTTGCTCCTGGGGTATCGGCGAGGACCATTCGCATCTGTCTCCATGAAGCTGGGATACGGTCCCACACACCGTTAGGCCGTCTTCCGCTCACGCCCCAACATCGTGCAGCCCGCCTCCAGTGGTGTCGCGACAGGCGTGAATGGAGGGACGAATGGAGACGTGTCGTCTTCAGCGATGAGAGTCGCTTCTGCCTTGGTGCCAATGATGGTCGTATGCGTGTTTGGCGCCGTGCAGGTGAGCGCCACAATCAGGACTGCATACGACCGAGGCACACAGGGCCAACACCCGGCATCATGGTGTGGGGAGCGATCTCCTACACTGGTCGTACACCACTGGTGATCGTCGAGGGGACACTGAATAGTGCACGGTACATCCAAAACGTCATCGAACCCATCGTTCTACCATTCCTAGACCGGCAAGGGAACTTGCTGTTCCAACAGGACAATGCACGTCCGCATGTATCCCGTGCCACCCAACGTGCTCTAGAAGGTGTAAGTCAACTACCCTGGCCAGCAAGATCTCCGGATCTGTCCCCCATTGAGCATGTTTGGGACTGGATGAAGCGTCGTCTCACGCGGTCTGCACGTCCAGCACGAACGCTGGTCCAACTGAGGCGCCAGGTGGAAATGGAATGGCAAGCCGTTCCACAGGACTACATCCAGCATCTCTACGATCGTCTCCATGGGAGAATAGCAGCCTGCATTGCTGCGAAAGGTGGATATACACTGTACTAGTGCCGACATTGTGCATGCTCTGTTGCCTGTGTCTATGTGCCTGTGGTTCTGTCAGTGTGATCATGTGATGTATCTGACCCCAGGAGTGTGTCAATAAAGTTTCCCCTTCCTGGGACAATGAATTCACGGTGTTCTTATTTCAATTTACAGGAGTGTACAATATTCCTTTCACCTTTTATACGAATTTTCTCACAATCGAAAAGCTCTTTAAGTATTCCGCAACGAGTTTCTGCTGTCATATATGTGAACTTTGACTACAATCACATTTCAACAAGCGTAGTGACGCCTCGTTGTTAACCACCTATGGCTGGATTTTCCTGACACAATCTTTCATATCGTTGAGAATGTTGTTGGCCCTTAGTTTGAAACACCATGGTAGGTACATGGCAAATATCGAAAAATAGCTGTGGTTTGTATGAAAAATTACTGGGAACATTTTGGAAGTGACCCCCAATTGACGCTTAACGTTATTGGCGGGGGCGCGTCATGGTTACGACAGTGGGGTAGCTTGCTGGAGGGCGGCGGTTCAGTAACTTCTCTGACCAACCAGATTTCCGAAAAATCTACGATGAATACAGTCCGCTGCACGCTGTCTCATACTACTGGAAAAATTGGTTAATATTTGTACGTGACTTTTACGGTTTGGTGGGACGCAGTTAAGCACCTGGAGATGGGATTAGTGTCCTGAAACTAGAGACGTACATGGCTGTATGGAAACAAAGAAATTTTGAAGCTCGAACTGTCGCGGATTTTATTCACCAAGAACAATCCAAGTAACATTTCCGAAAAATGCCACTATGGTGAATCCGAAAAGGCCTCATACAGTTTCTTTCCCCAATCCTAGTTAGTGTTTCGGCTCTGACGACTCAACCCTAGTTTTCTCTCCCAATGAGTAACTACTGCTAATTCCCACAGTTGTTTCACATATCGATAGTGGTACAAGTCCATTTTTGTTCATTTTCAGAAAGAATTATTTCAATAGTGGTACAACTCCATTTTTGTTCATTCTCAGAACGAACGAAAATGGACTTGTACCACTATTGAAATAAGCCTTTCATTTGTTGAAGATTTAAAGAAGTAAAAAAAATATTGGGAAAAGCTGCTGATTGGAGTTCTCTTTTATTTTCCCCGGAATGTGGTTGACTCGCAGCCGTCGTAACATGTGACACATAGATTAACGGAGTCGATGGTCGATAGCTTGATAGTTTTCTTCAAACAATGTTTTCCACTTTTGCCAAATATTGACGCGTAATAAAGAAAACTGCTTAATAAGGAAATGAAGAAAAATATTTATAAATTTATGATAACGTCTTATGGGAGCAAACTGCTGAGGTCATCGGTCCCTAAGCCTACACACTACTTAACCTAAGTTACGCTATAGACAACACACGCACCCGTGCCCTAGGGAGGACTCGAACCTCCGACGGGGGCAGCCGGACCGTGGCAAGGCGCCTGAGACCGCGCGGCTACCCCGCGCAGCAAGTAAAATTTTTAATAAACTGCGAATCTAGAGGACAAACCCTTACGCAAGCGAAAAGTTTATCGTATGAAAACTGCAGCAGAAATATTTGAAATGTGGGACAATTAGCAAATTTTGAAAATAAGGTGAACTCGTTCCACAGAAAATGAAGGGACTTACGTAGAAATAAATAAGGAATATCGTCGGAGGGGTAAAGGTGACAGGGATGTTTGTAAAGTCATGGACGAATACATTATTTGGCAATGGAATATTCGCTGGAAGAGTATTGTGACAATGTGTAATTAGTGAAGGACGTATTGAGCACAGTAACTACTGAGGAATTCGAAATTACCTCACGAACTGAAAAGGAATATTGCATCAAGTCATTCTAAAAACTTATGAGTACAGAAGGGTAGGAAACAAGCAGTAAAAACGTGATATCTTTAGCTTTAGCTCGCCCGTCCACCGCCATGATGAGAGGCTACTTGCTCCTTCAAGCACACTTCAGCGACCGAGTTCACCTTGAGCCTGGAGGCAAGGATCGCCGTCTACCACGATCATCGGCGTACTTTGTTGTGCTATGGAATATCAAAAGCACTCTACAGCACGTGGCCTGCATATATCGCGAATACCTCGCCCAGCGTGAAGTCCCACGCGAATGGACAAGGACGTTAGGCGATTCCTCTGTATAAGAAAGGTAAAAGAACGGACCCGCGAAATTACAGACCAATATCTCTAACATCGATTTGCTGCAGAATCTTTTAACACATTCTCATTTCGAATATAATGAATTTCCTTGAAAGGGAAAAGCTTCTGCCCACAAACCAGCACGGTTTTAGAAGACATTGCTCGTGCGAAACTCAACCTATCCTTTTCTCACACGAAATCATGTGAACCATGGATGAAGGGCAACCGGAGGATTCCATATTCCTAGATTTACTTAACCCATTTGACACGTTGCCACACTGCCGACTGTTAACGAAGGTGCAGCCGTGTGGAATAAGTTCACAGGTATGTAAGGGGATAGGACCGCTGTTATTTTCTATATACATAAATTATCTGTGGGAACAGGGTAAGCGACAGTCTGCGGCTGTTCGCTGATGATGCTGTGGAGTATGGGAAGGTATCGTCGTTGAGTGACTGTAAGTGGATGCAAGATGACTCAGACCAAATTTCTAGTTCGTGAGACGAATGGCAGCTAGCATTAATATAACTTAATACAAGTAATAGGAAAAACAAGCTCATAATGCTGAAATACAGTGTTATTAGGGTTCTGCTCGACAGTCACGTCGATTAAACATCTAGATATAAGGTTGCAAAACGATATGAAATGGAATGAGCATGTAACGACTGTGGAAGGGATGGCGAATGGTCGACTTCGGTTTATTCGGAGAATTCTAGGAAAGTGTGCTTGGTCTATAAAGAGACTGCAGGTGCGACACCAGTGCGACCCACTGGTGAGTACGGTTCGAGTGTTGGGATTCGCACCAGATCGGATTAGAGGAAGACACCGCAGCATTGCAGAGGCGAGCTGCTATATTTGGCACGGTACCAATAGGTCCGAACAACACGCAGGTATTACGGAAATGCTTCGGGAACTCAAATCTGAATCGCTAGAGGGAAGCAGCGTTCTGTTTCAGCAGCACAAGTGAGAAAATTTAGAGAACCGTCATTTGAAGCTGACTGAAGAATGGATCTACTGCCGCCAACGACTTTCATGTAAGGACCACGAACATAAGATTAGAGAGAATAGCGGTCGTATGAAGACATATAGAGTGTCGTTTCTCCCTCGCTCTATTTGCGAGTGAAGCAGAAAAGGAAAAAACAAATAGCGGTAAAGGTCACCCATTGCCACCCACAAGTTGGTGGCTTGTGGAGCATCTATGTAGATGTAGATGTAGATTGCTATTTTGATGACAGGACGTCGGGCATCCACCAGGTACTCACCCACGACACCACTGCAATCACGTCCACGTTGGTGAAACGCAGAACTTCCTGACCACTAGCTACTCAGCCCCACCACCTATCATAGAGGTCATTGACCTCTGATCTTTATAGTGGCTTCTACCTCTCGTCTACTCAGCATGTATTAATCCACCTTCATATACTCATCATAATGTCAGTTAGTTAGTTACATGTTCCGTATATCTTCTTAAAAATTGTGAGTCAGAATCAGCAATGATCAACGACATGAGGATGCAGAAGGCAATAGAAACCACTGCATTAAAGACACGTAACGTGTATCCACAGGACATGTGGCCTGTAATTGAAGAAGTGTCATGATGATCTCTCCATTGGCAAAAGATTCCGGAATAATCCCCCATTCGGATCTCCGGGACGGGACTGCCAAGGGGGAGGTTACCATGAGAAAAAGATTGAATAATCAACGAAAGGATAACGTTCTACGAGTCGGGGCGTGGAATGTCAGAAGCTTGAACGTGGTAGGGAAACTAGAAAATCTGAAAAGGGAAATGCAAAGGCTCAATCTAGATATAGTAGGGGTCAGTGAAGTGAAGTGGAAGGAAGACAAGGATTTCTGGTCAGATGAGTATCGGGTAATATCAACAGCAGCAGAAAATGGTATAACAGGTGTAGAATTCGTTATGAATAGGAAGGTAGGGCAGAGGGTGTGTTACTGTGAACAGTTCAGTTGTTCTAATCAGAATCGACAGCAGACCAACACCGACAACGATAGTTCAGGTGTACATGCCGACGTCGCAAGCTGAAGATGAACAGATAGAGAAAGTGGATGAGGATATTGAAACGGTAATGCAGTATGTAAAGGGGGACGAAAATCTAATAGTCATGAGCGACTGGAAAGCAGTTGTAGGGGAAGGAGTAGAAGAAAAGGTTACAGGAAAATATGGGCTTGGGACAAGGAATGAAAGAGGAGAAAGACTAATTGAGTTCTGTAACAAGTTTCAGCTAGTAATAGCGAATACCCTGTTCAAGAATCACAAGAGGAGGAGGTATACTTGGAAAAGGACAGGAGATACGGGAAGATTTCAATTAGATTACATCATGGTCAGACAGAGATTCCGAAATCAGATACTGGATTGTAAGGCGTACCCAGGAGCAGATATAGACTCAGATCACAATATAGTACTGATGAAGAGTAGGCTGAAGTTCAAGACATTAGTCAGGAAGAATCAATATGCAAAGAAGTGGGATACGGACGTACTAAGGAATGACGAGATACGTTTGAAGTTCTCTAAAATATACATACATATATATATATATATATATATATATATATATATATATATATATATATATATTGAAAGAAGGTTGTATACATGGAAGAACCCTGGAGATACTAAAAGGTATCAGATAGATTATATAATGGTAAGACAGAGATTTAGGAACCAGGTTTTAAATTGTAAGACATTTCCAGGGGCAGATGTGGACTCTGACCACAATCTATTGGTTATGACCTGTAGATTAAAACTGAAGAAACTGCTAAAAGGTGGGAATTTAAGGAGATGGGACCTGGATAAACTAAAAGAACCAGAGGTTGTACAGAAATTCAGGGAGAGCATAAGGGAGCAATTGACAGGAATGGGAGAAATAAATACAGTAGAAGAAGAATGGGTAGCTTTGAGGGATGAAGTAGTGAAGGCAGCAGAGGATCAAGTAGGTAAAAAGACGAGGGCTAGTAGAAATCCTTGGGTAACAGAAGAAATATTGAATTTAATTGATGAAAGGAGAAAATATAAAAATGCAGTAAGTGAAACAGGCAAAAAGGAATACAAACGTCTCAAAAATGAGATCGACAGGAAGTGCAAAATGGCTAAGCAGGGATGGCTAGAGGACAAATGTAAGGATGTAGAGGCCTATCTCACTAGGGGTAAGATAGATACCGCCTACAGGAAAATTAAAGAGACCTTTGGAGATAAGAGAACGACTTGTATGAATATCAAGAGCTCAGATGGAAACCCAGTTCTAAGCAAAGAAGGGAAAGCAGAAAGGTGGAAGGAGTATATAGAGGGTCTATACAAGGGCGATGTACTTGAGGACAATATTATGGAAATGGAAGAGGATGTAGATGAAGATGAAATGGGAGATATGATACTGCGTGAAGAGTTTGACAGAGCTCTGAAAGACCTGAGTCGAAACAAGGCCCCCGGAGTAGACAATATTCCATTGGAACTACTGACGGCCGTGGGAGAGACAGTCCTGACAAAACTCTACCATCTGGTGAGCAAGATGTATGAAACAGGCGAAATACCCTCAGACTTCAAGAAGAATATAATAATTCCAATCCCAAAGAAAGCAGGTGTTGACAGATGTGAAAATTACCGAACGATCAGCTTAATAAGTCACAGCTGCAAAATACTAACACGAATTCTATACAGACGAATGGAAAAACTAGTAGAAGCCAACCTCGGGGAAGATCAGTTTGGATTCCGTAGAAACACTGGAACACGTGAGGCAATACTGACCTTACGACTTATCTTAGAAGAACGATTAAGGAAAGGCAAACCTACGTTTCTAGCATTTGTAGACTTAGAGAAAGCTTTTGACAATGTTGACTGGAATACTCTCTTTCAAATTCTAAAGGTGGCAGGGGTAAAATACAGGGAGCAAAAGGCTATTTACAATTTGTACAGAAACCAGATGGCAGTTATAAGAGTCGAGGGACATGAAAGGGAAGCAGTGGTTGGGAAGGGAGTAAGACAGGGTTGTAGCCTCTCCCCGATGTTGTTCAATCTGTATATTGAGCAAGCAGTAAAGGAAACAAAAGAAAAATTCGGAGTAGGTATTAAAATTCATGGAGAAGAAATAAAAACTTTGAGGTTCGCTGATGACATTGTAATTCTGTCAGAGACAGCAAAGGACTTGGAAGAGCAGTTGAATGGAATGGACAGTGTCTTGAAAGGAGGATATAAGATGAACATCAACAAAAGCAAAACAAGGATAATGGAATGTAGTCTAATTAAGTCAGGTGATGCTGAGGGAATTAGATTAGGAAATGAGGCACTTAAAGTAGTAAAGGAGTTTTGCTATTTGGGGAGCAAAATAACTGATGATGGTCGAAGTAGAGAGGATATAAAATGTAGGCTGGCAATGGCAAGGAAAGCGTTTCTGAAGAAGAGAAATTTGTTAACATCCAGTATTGATTTAAGTGTCAGGAAGTCATTTCTGAAAGTATTCGTATGGAGTGTAGCCATGTATGGAAGTGAAACATGGACGATAAATAGTTTGGACAAGAAGAGAATAGAAGCTTTCGAAATGTGGTGCTACAGAAGAATGCTGAAGATTAGATGGGTAGATCACATAACTAATAAGGAAGTATTGAATAGGATTGGGGAGAAGAGAAGTTTGTGGCACAACTTGACCAGAAGAAGGGATCGGTTGGTAGGACATGTTCTGAGGCATCAAGGGATCACCAATTTAGTATTGGAGGGCAGCGTGGAGGGTAAAAATCGTAGAGGGAGACCAAGAGATGAATACACTAAACAGATTCAGAAGGATGTAGGTTGCAGTAGGTACTGGGAGATGAAAAAGCTTGCACAGGATAGAGTAGCATGGAGAGCTGCATCAAACCAGTCTCAGGACTGAAGACCACAACAACAAACAACAACAACATATATATATATATATATATATATATATATATATATATATATATATATATATATATACCAGATTACTGTTAATATCAATGAACACATTAATATTTTTTGTCCTACTCATAGAATAAGTCGGTATGAAAATATACTACATACCAATTTTTAAGTAAAATGTCGTAAATGGAATAGAAATATTTGTCCAAAAAATGATTTCAAATTAGAATTAAAACTTTCTTCGCTACCTGTCCGGCATTATATGTAATTGGAAAAATGATCAAAAACTTTTGTTGTTGCATATTGATCTCTTTTTGAGCCACTGACAGCTTTAATAATGACTAATAAAGGTCATTTTTCCCTCTAGTGTTGTAGGTAGGTGCATCACTGTTCTTCTCAAATTGTGATGGATTTAATTAGCGAATATATGTACGGTGACGGCTCAGTTAAAATACCTAGCCCATTGAAGGGGTAGCTACAAGACGTCAGAGTGTGAACACTACTTCCTGGTAGCTTTTGAGCAATCATTACTTTCTTTGTAAGTGACGAGTTAACACAGAAAATCATTCCGTCTGACCTTATTGAGTGGAAATATGCAAAATACGTCAGTAGATTGATACGTTTGTTTCTAAAGTTAGCAACTGCACGAAGAACAAAAGCAGCTCAACGTGACTGTTTTAAAATCTCAGTAACATGCTTCCTTCAGTTCAAGTTTTCATCAATCGGTACACCAAAATTTTGTGCTACATCAGTTGTTATTATTTTCACGTAGAAGAAGGTGTAATTAGATGAATGACGAACCCTAACTTCACTGAACGAAGGTTTATTCAGCACTTGCACATACAAAAGTGTGGGGCGAACTGCATCCGGCCAGAAAAAAAAAAAAAAAAAGTGGTTCAAATTACTCTGAGCACTATGGGACTTACGTGCTGTGGTCCTCAGTCCCCTAGAACGTAGAGCTACTTAAACCTAACTAACCTAAGGACATCACACACATCCATGCCCGATGCAGGATTCGAACCTGCTACCGTAGCGGTCGCGCGGTTCCATAGTGTAGCCCCTAGAACCGTTGGCCACCTCGGCCGGTGGACCAGAACACATACGGTATACATAAAGTTACAGAACATTTCAGTACAATGATTCTTGACATTTGTGGATACTTCTAGAATGCACTCGAACCGAATATAGAAATTAAAATTTTACTGTTCAGAGTAGTTTTGAACTCACCACCCTCCATGTAACAGTCTAGTATCATAAAAACTTTTTTTAATAGCTTCAGACGAAGGCCCAAATGTGATAAAGAAATGAAAAGGAGATACGGTTGAACGGAAACATGCGACTATAAGTTTAGGATACACAACGATTATCACTTTTTTTTAAATATACACTCAAATGTATCCCTTCAAAAAACGAAAATATTCACTCCTTTTTTCCAAAGCACTTATTGAAGACAGTCAATTAAAATAAAACAAAAGAAGTCATTTCGTCAAAAACAAAAGGGTGAAATCAGAAAAACCTATATGAAGGAATGGGGCGTTAATTTTAACGTGACCACACATTCTTTCCTCTGTCACTCCTGCATCGTGGAACATCTAAATCCATATAAGAGTGTTCACACACAAAAAAGAGTGTGTGTGGGGGGGAGGGCGAGGGGAGAGGGAGGGGGGGAGGGCAACTCATCAAACACCTTGTGGATGAAAAAGAAGACACAACATATTAGAAAAAAATTCACGATAACGGGGCATCCTGGGCCACGTCCAAGGGGCGGTGGCCATATATGAGGAAAAGGCACACGGATCGGCGTCATATCCACTCACCATCACGTAGTGGACATAATGTTCAACAAGCCACATGATGGCATTGTTCTTCGATCGGGGAAAGAAGGTTGAATCGGAACGCACGAGAATCTCCCCCCGAGATAGCCGTCTCCGACGTCCTGAGGAGAAAAGCCAGTTGTCGGCGAAGCTATCTCCAATGGTCACGACCGCAGGAGATCAACCGATGTGATAATGTATCAGTTCCATGGCAACGATTGCAGCGATCCGTTACACTGAGGCAATACGAAAAAGTTGCACGTTGCTAGGTACAATATCACGAACAACTTGGTACCATGATGACGCTACTTCCAACGGGAAAATCGGGAGGCTGATGTTAGACCAAAGAGCCTTCCAATTCGTTTCTGGCGACAGGGCTTCCAGAGAGGGAAGACTATGAGGAATTGGCCAGCGGCTTAACAGGATTTTTAGGGAGAGATTCGCTTGGGAAAGGATATTTATTCCTAAATAACTGACCTCAAGAAAAAATTGCTTAATGTGCCGTAGTTTATAACTAATCCTACCAAACCTCGCCGTCGGATACAGTCATAAAGGCGAGCTGTAAGTGACTGGGGGACGCGTTGACATGTTAAAACGGTGCGACGGATGAATAAGGCAGAAACCTTAACCCGAATGTTAGGGAGGCTCAAACCTCCCTGCAGAAGGGGGCGCGCCATGACCCTATAACGCACGAGAAATACAGAGTTGCGCCAGATAAACCTGCCAGTTAAACTTTGCAACTTGCGGGACATCATCGCAGGAAGTGGAAAGATTTGTGCAATAAAATAAGTCTTAATGAACACATACGTTTCCATGGCCTGAACCTTATGAAGAAGTGAGAGGGAGCGACGTTCAATGATTGCTCCCTGAATCCGTGACAGACTTCCAGTTTATCGTAGCGATCTTTAGCGGACAACTGTCAATTATAACACCTAACGATCGATATCGGGTGACCTTCAAAGCCCATGGAATTTCAACAGCGTCAAATCCTTGCAAACTGAATAAGCGACATTTCTGGTCATTAACCAGCGCTCCCGTAAGACGACAAAAGGCATCCAAATCTTTCTTCAGCAATGGTATATCATAACGGGTACGGAGAAGAACCATAACGTCGTCAGCATATGCACGATCGGTAAACCTTTCTCCAAGCAGCGACCAGCCACTCAAACGAGCAGCTATAGTTCGCAATAAGGGTTCCAGAAAGAGCACGTAGAGCGACATAGATAATGGACTCCCTTGAAGGACGCCCTGACACACCTCGATGGGGGAAGTAAGACAGCCATTTACATCAACGGACGCCCAACCACCAGTGATCAGAGAGCTAAACAGCCGTCGTGCAGCATCGTTAAAACCAACAGCCGTCAATACACGCGTAAGGAATCCATGATTAACCCGGTAGAACGCTTGGTGATAATCAATGAAAAGGAGAGCGCTTGGCACGGGAATGGTGGAAACAATCGAAATTAAATCACTACATTCAGCAACGCGAGTCAGGAGTGTACGACCTGGAAGACAACTTTGATGGCTGGCGATGATGGTAGTCAACAACACCGCTGGTCAGCTACGCTAGTCGGCTATTGACTGCTCGCGCCACTATTTTATAATCATAGTTGAAGAGGGTTATTTGGAGGACCTGATCCACACGCAAACGTCCCGGCCTTTTGGGAACCAGGACAATTTTAGCAACCTTAAAGCTGGGCGGGAAAAGCCCTCCTCGGAACACTTCATTCGCCATGGAACTTATCGTATCTCCTATAAGGGGCCAAAATCGAATATCAAATTCTTTGTGAAGGCCATCGGGGCCAGGCGATTTGTGGGAGGGAGAACGAGCCACAATACGAAGTATATAATCGCGATGGAAGAGGGTTATTTGGAGGACCTGATCCACACGCAAACGTCCCGGCCTTTTGGGAACCAGGACAATTTTAGCAACCTTAAAGCTGGGCGGGAAAAGCCCTCCTCGGAACACTTCATTCGCCATGGAACTTATCGTATCTCCTATAAGGGGCCAAAATCGAATATCAAATTCTTTGTGAAGGCCATCGGGGCCAGGCGATTTGTGGGAGGGAGAACGAGCCACAATATGAAGTATATAATCGCGATGGAAGAGGGTTATTTGGAGGACCTGATCCACACGCAAACGTCCCGGCCTTTTGGGAACCAGGACAATTTTAGCAACCTTAAAGCTGGGCGGGAAAAGCCCTCCTCGGAACACTTCATTCGCCATGGAACTTATCGTATCTCCTATAAGGGGCCAAAATCGAATATCAAATTCTTTGTGAAGGCCATCGGGGCCAGGCGATTTGTGGGAGGGAGAACGAGCCACAATATGAAGTATATAATCGCGATGGAATACTTCCATTGATGGAATACTTCCTTGTTTTGTAGGCCTCGTAGTGTTTTTTTATTTTTTTAATTTTTTTTTTTTTTTTTACTCTGGTAGTAGTGGTTCCTTTCTGCTTCCTGATGCTCTGAACACCGGAGTCTGAAGATGTAGTGCTGTCCGCCGGTTCCGGCTTGGGTGTGTTATTCCATCGTTGCATTGGACATCGGACGTTATGGTAGATGAGACAATTGATTATTGGTCATTCGTTTAATCTGCCAGTAGTCTCCGAGTTACCATCTCGTGAAGTGAATGCATCTCTTGGCTGCTTGTCTCATCGCTTGCGAAGTTTTGAGGGACTTTCCCAAGTCGATCCTTGGAGCAACGTCTGCGGCCCCCTACCTCTCTCCTTGGTTTGGTCAGATTTGATGATTTTTTTTTAAATTTTAATAACTGTAATTTCAAGTTCAAAGATTTTTAAGTGGTTCTTAAAGGATTGCTATTCAAGTCTTCAGCCATGAAACAGTTTTTAAATTATTACTCTTGTAGCCATCAGCTCAGAGGTAGTTTGAATTTGTTGTCATTAAGGCCTTCAGCCGTGAGTGTTACTTGTCTTAAAGTTTTAATTAGACAACTGTATTTTAGCAGTGACATTTTGATAACTGTTCTTTTAAAAATATTTTAATAACTTTAATTGCAGGTTGAAGTAGTTTAACTGGTTCTTAAGATTGCTATTCAGGCCTTCAGCCATGAAACAGTTTTAATTAATCACTATTGGGGCCTTCAGCTGAGAAATAGTTTTGAATTTGTTGTCATTAAGGCCTTCAGCCGTGGAGCCTGTTTTAATTTATTGTCTTCTGTTATTTTTTGTTGTTTCCAAATAAAGTGTACGTGATTGAAAAATAAACTAACCAACAGCAGTTGATTACGGACCTGTCCACAATCGAAACCCAATCCTGCCTTTCTTGGTACCAGGTCTCACGCTCATATACCTTCAGCTGCTTACTTGGATTTTGGTTATCGTGACCAGAGAACCCGGAACGATGTGTCTAGTGGTGGCACACAGTTGCTATCATCGTAACGTCCTCTTCTTCTTCGGTCTCCGATAGACTGCGGTCTGTTGAACACGGCTCTAACTGGGTTTCTCGCCACAGAGACGGCGGATCTGTCGCGGCCTGACGGGAGCCGCTGTGTCGTCGATAATGTGCGCTATCGCAAGCCGCACTACCCAACGTCTCTACCAGAATAATGTCACGTAGGAGAAGATGTAATTAGATGAATGACGAACACTAACTTCACTGAACGAAGGTTTATTCAGCACTTGCACGTACTAGAGCGTGGAGCGAACTGTCTCCGGCCAGAACACATACGGTAAACATACAGAACATTCCAGTACAATGATTCTTGACATTCGTGGATACTTCTAGAATGTACTCGAACCGAATATAGGAATTAAAATTTCACAGTTTAGAGGAGTTTTGAACTTACGATTCTCCATGCAACAGTCTAGTATCATAACCACTACACATCTTCGTCTGCGACAATGTTTATTTCATCCGCAAAAATTAATGTAATGTGTTCAAATAAAATTAAGGGAGAGCCAATTTTCAGAAAATCATTTAGTAATTCTTTGGAAAACATTATTTACCATCTTTTCTGTGGCTTTTTTTTCTATTGGGATGCCCTTCTGTAGCTCTAACTGTGGTGTCACCGCCAGACACCACACTTGCTAGGTGGTAGCCTTTAAATCGGCCGCGGTCCGGTAGTATACGTCGGCCCCGCGTGTCGCCACTGTCAGTGATTGCAGACCGAGCGCCGCCACACGGCAGGTCTAGAGAGACGTCCTAGCACTCGCCCCAGTTGTATAGCCGACTTTGCTAGCGATGGTACACTGACAAATGCGCTCTCATTTGCCGAGACGATAGTTAGCATAGCCTTCAGCTACGTCATTTGCTACGACCTAGCAAGGCGCCATCACCAGTTTATATTGAGATTATTATTGATGTATTAACAAGAGCGATGTACACCAATTATGGGTTAAAGTTAAGTATTCCAGGATCTTCGTACTTTATTTGCAATTCTCAAGACATTGTCCTGTTCCAGACCTCACGCCAGTCTGCTTGAGCTTAAACGCGTGACTTTCGGCTACCTCCGAGTGGCTTGGCTGTCTTGCCAAGTCACCACACTAACCATGGATACAAAGGTTATATTGTTAAAAGCCCCCTCAGTATCCAGGATGATATATAGAGAAATTTTCTGAAATTGTAGAGCTTACTCTACCTTCCTATCAAGTTGGTGAAGTGTCGCTTTACATGATTTTACTGGTTCCCTTGCATTTTGGCTTTCATGCCGAGGAATCTCAGTTAACCACCTTTCCCTAACGTATATATTAAACAACTTTTCTCATGTCTTCAATAGAAATCTTTAGCCTTCGTAAAATCACTCTGTCTTTGGAATGAAGACAGTCTTCACTGCCCTTCAAATGACAACTGCAGCTAGACTAATTTCAATTAGACTGCAAAGAAGCCTGATTAATCCCTTTCCTACCTGTCACAGTATCCTTCAGTGAAGCACTGTCAGCGTGTCTACAGAGGACCTGGGCTCGCTACCCAGTGCTGCCAAAGATATTTTCTTGGATGGAGGATTGGACCAGAGTGAACTGAGCCCCATGTTCAACTGAGGAGTCATCTCATTGAGAGGTAGCGGCTCAAAGGCCGGAACATCGACGAACGCCGCTGGGAGTGCGTTGGGCTGACCCGAGCCTCCCATAATGTCTCCGATGATAACTGACTGCCGATAACACGGCAGTCGGCCAACTATTTCGTGAGCCTCAGGGCCTTATCGCAGAATTTCCGTTCCATACTGCCCTCTTTAGGCAGGGGTTCTCTATGTCATATAACAATTAGAAATGGGTCAGCATGCAGCTGCCACCAGACACTATTTCCACGAGCTGACGGATTTCTGTCCATGCTACGTCCCAGTGCTGCTGCCTTGGTGCTTTCCAGCCTTCAATCCACTATTAGTTACCAACCCTGGGGTCAATGGTACATACCTGGGCTAACTAGCCAGCTGCCTCACATTGCTTGTGTGGGCAAATGTCACCCCTGAGAGCAACCGCTGCCCACCGTGCTGTTCACCGTTTGACTCTGCTTGCTCCGATGTTCCCCACTGAATAACATATCCGTATCAGCCTGCACACTCCGCCAACTTCGGGAGTACTGACCACATCGCCTCACCGAATCACCGCCTAGCGGATATGATGAGAGGCTGCTTGTGCATTCAAGCACGCTTCATCGACAGAGTTCATCTCGTGTCTTGGAGGCACCCTGCAGTACAATCTTTAATGTACTTCCCTATCTAACAATAGATATTTACGAAAATGCTGCTATGCTGACAGTGAATAATTTCCATTTTAATAGATACTTTCCGCAATTTTCCATCATTATAAATTTTTTCTTAGGTACTTTCAACTTGATGTCGGGTACCTACCTACTACACCGAGCTGCAACCACGCCCAGGATGGAGAAATGCTGCCTTCCTGCTCCATCACCTGCCATATATGCGATGCACTCCTGACCCATTCAGTGACTTCTACCTTTCTCCTATCCAGCACGGTATTAAGTTATTTACATATACTGATATTAGTGCAATGCTCTTCTGCAGCTATAAACGTGGATCTAAAGTCGTTTTGCTAAGAACCCTATCAATATTCAGGAAGACACAGAGAGAAATTTTCTGAAGTGTAGAGTTCATTCCACCCTTCCATCAAGCTAATGAAGTGCTGTTTTGCACGATTTTCCCAGTTGATGTTCTTTTCGGTCTTCATGTTGAAGAACCTCAGTTAATGTCTTTTCCTAATGAGCGCATTAAGCAGTTTATGTACTGCCTATCATAGAAAGGACAGACAGGTCTTAAATCCTTAGCGTTTTTATTATCAATTCACCCTGGATTTGGAATGAAAACAACCTTCACTGTCCGTCAAGTATTAACTTCTACACTGACTCCAAAAAGCCTGCATAGGAGTCTGATTAATCCCTCTCCTACTTGTTGCCGTACTAACTTCTGTACCGTTAGCGCGTTTGGCTATTGGAGGTCCAGAGCACGAGTCCTGGTGCTGCCAGAGACATTTCCTTGGTGAGAAGACTGGTGTGCTGGTGGCACACAGCGTTGTAAGACCAAATGAAGAGCTGGGAAGCAGGAGCTCAAGCTCAAGAAAGCTCACAACTTACAGGAAACTGGTGTGCTGATCCTATGCCCCTCCATACTGCACCGTATCTAGTGACGCCTTTGGGAGAGGATGACATGGTGGTCGGTCGTCTCCGACTGACCCATAACGGCCAGAATGCTGAACTTTGCTATTGTTCATAGTCGCTTGTGCAGTAGTGCTGGAAAAATTCCATCTTGGTTTGGTGATTTCAATGGCAGGGAAATTCTGAAGATCCACTAAATTTTCTTGAAATTAACACATTTCTTGGCAGGCTACCAGTCCTCCTGTGGGACACGTGTGAAGCAGTCCCTCAAAGAGACTGAATCTTGGTTTGTATCATCTACCTAAGTACATTGAGAGAAGTGAGTTCTGAGTTTAATAGTGAGGCTTCTCAACGTTCGACCACAAACAAGTACCAAGGCAGGTGTGTATTGAGACGCCATGCTAAAACCGCAGGACAGGACAGGTAACTTAAATTGTGGAAAGGGGTCAAAACAAGGGGCTGTCAGTTACACTCAAACATGCAACTTTATTATTTGATCAAACACTGCAAGAGCCCAATTTTTTTTAAACACAGATTTAATCTTTGAGACTTAATTACCGGTTGAAAGTCACTTTAATTTAAAAATGGCTGAAGGCCAATAACTTAAAACGCAAGCATAATCAGGAATTGAAAAGGCAAGCCTTATCTTAAAACAGCTTTTTAGTTAAGCTGAAGTAAATAAGTTAAATTCAAATCGGTTGAAGGCCTAACACTTAAAACTCCATAACATTAATTTTTTTTAAAATACCAAAGGCCTTATTTGAAACATTTCTTTAATTTACGCTGAAGGCCTTAAGAGCAAACAACTCAAACTCAAAATTGGCTGAAGGCCCACGACTTAAAAATTCAACATCATTAAAATTTTTAAAATGCCAAAGGCCTTACGTGAAACAGTACTTTAAACTAGGCGGAAAGCCTTGAGTCCAAAACAACTCTAATTTAAAAACAATCGACTAGAAGCCATACAAATACAAACAGCAACAACAAATTAAAAATAAGGGCAGTACACCCAAGGCCGCTCAGATGTTCGAGTTTCGGCCTGGAATTCAAACACTAACGGTCACTTAGGTGGGACAGGCAGTCGGGCCAACCATTGACTATCCGACGAGGATCCAACCAACAGACAGTCAACGGACCAATCGATAGGATAACTTACCTTTCGTGTCGAGGATCGGTGAGCCACGGACCTCGCAGCATTGGGAACAGTGTCACACAGTCCGACACCGTGTTGAGACTGCCAGCAGGCCTGGCCAAACTACGCCCCGCCGAGAATTCCTCGGTGCTCCACGCCAACCGACCGAATGAGATCCGGTACACCGACAATATTTAAAATAACTTGTCAGTCCAAGTCACACAAATTACGCACAGATTCACGAACACTTTCCGAAAGAACTATACAATGCTATCGGCAGTGACTTCACAATAACAAGGACGAATCACGAGTCAGCACAAACAGCCAACCCATAAGCAGTCGGCGGCCAAATACACGTCGTGCGACAAGACGAGAGACCGATGACGAACCAAAGTCGTCCCCAATCAAGTCATGTGTGTCGGCAACAGTCGGGCGAGTCATGGCGGTCCGGAACTCACTGCTGCCGTGCTGGACTTGTGCCAGGTGCCAACTAAAACACTGCCAGGCCTGAACTAACTGTGAACACACGACGACCGGGAACTAATAGCAATCCAGCAAAGATAACACGGCAGGGCCCACATCGATAAGCGCTGCTGCTGCAACTCACGGGCAGGCAAGGCGGCAGCTCAGTGACACCAGTAAGGGAAAATTAACATTATGAGGTGGCAATACGGTAAAAAAAGAAAAAAAAACAAGATGTTAAATAAGTGATGGCACGAACACGCGCCACGCACGACTCATGTATGGTATGTGTAGGTGTATATGTGTGTATGTGTGCTGTATAAGGAATCAACAAGTTCATGACGAATTTATTAGCACCTTTAGATATCATAATATATCCAGAATGAGATTTCCACTCTGCAGCGGTGTGTGCGCTGATATGAAACTTCCTGGCAGATTAAAACTGCGTCGGGCACACAGTTTTAATCCGCCAGGAAGTTTCATATCAGCGCACACACCGCTGCAGAGTGAAAATCTCATTCTGGAAACATCCCCCAGGCTGCGGCTAAGCCATGTCTCCGCAGTATCCTTTGTTTCAGGAGCGCTAGTTCTGCAAGTTCCGCAGGAGAGCTTCTGTGAAGTTTAGAAGGTAGGAGACGAGATTCTGGCAGAAGTAAGGCTGTGAGGACCGGGCATGAGTCGTGCTTCGGTAGCTCAGATGGTAGAGCACTTGCCCGCGAAAGGCAGGGCTGACTGCGGACCTTTGGTACAGAGCCGAGTGGAGGGTCTTAATCAGAGGCTGAGACGGTTCTGCGACCGTGTGGGCTGCAGATTCGTCGACTTGCGCCGTAGGGTGGTGGGTTTCGGGTTCCGCTGGATAGGTCAGGAGTCCACTACACGCAGCAAGCGGCTACACGAGTAGCAGGGGTTGTGTGGCGTGGATTGGGCGGTGTTTTAGGTCAGATGGCCTCGGGCAAGTACAGAAAGGGCAGCAGCCTCAAAGGGTGCGGGGCAAAGTCAGGACATGTGGCGACCAAGCAGCAATCGGTATTGTAATTGTAAACCGTCGAAGCTGCGTTGGTAAAGTACCGGAACTTCAAGCGCTGATAGAAAGCACCGAAGCTGAAATCGTTATAGGTACAGAAAGCTGGCTGAAGCCAGAGATAAATTCTGCCGACATTTTTACAAAGGCACAGACGGTGTTTAGAAAGGATAGATTGCATGCAACCGGTGGTGGCGCGTTTGTCGCTGTTAATAGTAGTTTATCCTGTAGTGAAGTAAAAGTGGATAGTTCCTGTGAGTTATTATGGGTGGAGGTTACAGTCAACAACCGAGCTAGGTTAATAATTGGCTCCTTTTACCGACCTCCCGACTCAGCAGCATTAGTGACAGAACAACTGAGAGAAAATTTGGAATACATTTCACATAAATTTTCTCAGCATGTTATAGTCCATATAGACTGGGACACTCAGATGTTTAGGACGGGTGGTAGGGACAGAGCATCGAGTGACATTATACTGAGTGCACTATCCGAAAATTACCTCGAGCAATTGAACAGAGAACCGACTCGTGGAGATAACATCTTGGACCTACTGATAACAAACAGACCCGAACTTTTCGACTCTGTAAGTGCAGAACAGGGAATCAGTGATCATAAGGCCGTTGCAGCAACCCTGAATATGGAAGTTATTAGGAATATAAAAAAAGGGAGGAAGATTTATCCGTTTAGCAAGAGTAATAGAAGGCAGATTTCAGACTACCTAACAGATCAAAACGAAAATTTCTGTTCCGACACTGAAAATGTTGAGTGTTTATGGAAGAAGTTCAAGGCAATCGTAAAATGCGTTTTAGAGAGGTACGTGCCGAGTAAAACTGTGAGGGACGGGAAAAACCCACCGTGGTTCAACAACAAAGTTAGGAAACTACTGCGAAAGCAAAGAGAGCTTCACGCCAAGTTTAAACGCAGCCAAAACCTCTCAGACAAACAGAAGCTAAACGATGTCAAAGTTAGCGTAAGGAGGGCTATGCGTGAAGCGTTGAGTGAATTAGAAAGTAAAATTCTATGTACCGACTTGACAGAAAATCCTAGGAAGGTCTGATCTTAAGTTAAATCAGTAAGTGGCTCGAAACAGCATATCCAGACACTCCGGGATGATGATGGCATTGAAACAGAGGATGACACGCGTAAAGCTGAAATATTAAAAAACACCTTTTTCCGAAGCTGTTTCACAGAGGAAGAACGATCTGCAGTTCCTTCTCTAAATCCGCGCACAAACGAAAAAAAATGGCTGACATCGAAATAAGTGTCCAAGGAATAGAAAAGCAACTGGAATCACTCAACAGAGGAAAGTCCACTGGACCTGACGGGATACCAGTTTGATTCTACACAGAGTACGCGAAAGGATTTGCCCCCCTTCTAACAGCCGTGTACCGCAAGTCTCCAGAGGAACGGAAGGTTCCAAACGATTGGAAAAGAGCAGAGGTAGTCCCAGTCTTCAAGAAGGGTCGTCGAGCAGATGCGCAAAACTATACACCTATATCTCTGACGTCGATCTGTTGTAGAATTTTATAACATGTTTTTTGCTCGAGTATCATGTCGTTTTTGGAAACCCAGAATCTAAACTGTAGGAATCAACATGGATTCCGGAAACAGCGATCGTGTGAGACCCAACTCGCTTTATTTGTTCATGAGACCCAGAAAATATTAGATACCGGCTCCCAGGTAAATGCTATTTTCCTTGACTTCCGGAAGGCGTTCGATACAGTTCCGCGCTGTCGCCTGATAAACTAAGTAAGAGCCTACGGAATATTAGACCAGCTGTATGGCTGGATTGAAGAGTTTTTAGCAAACAGAACACAGCATGTTGTTATCAATGGAGAGACGTCTACAGACGTTAAAGTAACCTCTGGCGTGCCACAGGGGAGTGTTATGGGACAATCGTTTTTACAATATATATAAATGACGTAGTAGATAGTGTCGAAAGCTCCATGCTGCTTTACGCGGATGATGCTGTAGTATACAGAGAAGTTGCAGCATTATAAAATTGTAGCGAAATGCAGGAAGATCTGCTGCCGATAGGCACTTGGTGCAGGGAGTGGCAACTGACCCTTAACATAGACAAATGTAATGTATTGCGAATACATAGAAAGAAGGATCCTTTATTGTATGATTATATGATAGCGGAACAAACACTGGTAGCAGTTACTTCTGTAAAATATCTGGGAGTACGCGTGAGGAGCGATTTGAAGTGGAATGATCATATAAAATTAATTGTTGGTAAGGCGGGTACCAGGTTGGGATTCATTGGGAGAGTCCCTAGAAAATGTAGTCCATCAACAAAGGAGGTGGCTTACAAAACACTCATTCGACCTATACTTGAGTATTGCTCATCAGTGTGGGATCCGTACCAGATCGGGTTGACGGAGGAGATAGAGAAGATCCAAAGAAGAGCGGCGCGTTTCGTCACAGGGTTATTTGGTAACCGTGATAGCGTTACGGAGATGTTTAGCAAACTGACGTGGCAGACTCTGCAAGAGAGGCGCTGTGCATCGCGGTGTAGCTTGCTGTCCAGGTTTCGAGAGGGTGCGTTTCTGGATGAGGTATCGAATATATTGCTTCCCCCTACTTATACCTCCCGAGGAGGTCACTAATGTAAAATTAGAAAGGCTTTCAGGCAGTCGTTCTTTCCTCGAACTATACGCGACTGGAACAGGAAAGGGAGGTGATGACAGTGGCACGTAAAGTGCCCTCCGCCACACACCGTTGGGTGGCTTGCGGAGTATAAATGTAGATGTAGATGTAGAAGGCAAAGGTCCCGAGTTTGAGTCTCGGTTGGGCACACAGTTTCAATCTGCCAGGAAGTTTCATCATAATATATGTTTTCTGTCCTTCCCATCTCAGAAGGAGAGGTTTGAGGCCCTGGTCTCAAAGTCGGGAATACCGAAACTGATACTCTCATATGAATATCATGACTAACGTTGTCGGTGCTTTCTGTAAATCTTGCACACATGCACGCATTGCCTTGAATGTTTGTTGGCATACTCCTTTAAATGTACATAACTCAGCTTCACCGGTTATCCAGAAGTAGTCTAGCAGTTGGTGCAAAGATTGATAGAGAAATGTCATGGTACAGTCCTGCCCCTCCTGGAAGCTCTAAATTAATGCTCAGATGAACATGTTTTCTGAAGGAGCTTGCGCTTATACTCTGCAACTGCAACAAAATTAATAACAACATAAGAACAAACAAAGAGCTTCGTTGTATTTCGATCAAGAATAGAAAGGGACTCGTCATGTCTCTAAAAGGAACGACTGCCTGACATTTCATCGGTATTCTCTTAATTGAACTTATAAATCAACACAACAGCTATATTAATTAAAACAAGTATTCTGAGACGTTCGCTGCCGTACGTCATAAACAAGAAGACTTACTTTATTTTAAATTTAAGGAGAATCGATTCTGTATGCCGCATCGTAAAAGTTCATTAAGGAACAAGTTGTTACCTCTTGAGGAAGTAAAACGCTATTCTTTATGCGTTAACAACAGAGAACTGGAGCAGTCGTTTGCTGTAGCACTTAAAATGCTTTATACAGGCATTGTAATAGGAAAGAGAAAGTTCCCTTTAAGAGCTTAGCGGCTTAGCCGAAGTAATACCTGCTGAAGGCGGCTCGTTCCTCGGCGGTAATCAACCGGCGAGGGATTATCGGATTACAGGAGATGGCGGTTGCGGGCGGCCGGGTAGACGTCTCGCGATACAACCCCATTGTCTTCCGCAAAGCGAAGCGGCGGCTGCGGCAGTGCCGAGAGGCGCGTTTCGCGCAAGAAGCGGGGAGGTGTTCTGCGGGGGAGGCAGTCCCACTAGAGTGTGAACAACCAAGTGTTGTTTGGTTACCTACAAAATATCTGTTTTTTCGGATTAACTAATGCCAATGTTCAGAACAATACACAAAAGTGAAAGACAGCCGAATTAACGTATCACAAATATTGTTAGGGAACTATCCCTAAAGGAAAACAAGTGATAGTAGAGAGGCTCACACGTATCGACACCTTCTTGGTTTATCTGAAGAAAAAAAAAAGACGAACCAAATTTGATCCCATACAAACCAATTGCTAGAAGCTACAAGAGCAAACATCTTCTAAGACTAAGTACGTAGAGAGTCGTATTGTGTTCCCCTGAAGCTTTCTCTTGCCTCCTCTTTGGTTCATATGGGTCACAAAGAGACTGTGTGTACCTGATCGCAGCTAAATTTACCTGCGTTCTTTATATCTTAAACTACAAGAAGAAACATCTTCTACGGCTAACTACTTATGGGACCGTTTTGTGTTCCTCTAAAACGTTTCCTTAAGGGGGGTAGGACGTCAAACAGGCCGACTTGGAGCCGGAGAGGCACCATAGGACATTTTAATTTCCACTGTCTATACTTTTACAAGTAAATTCATAAAACTTTGTCAGCATGACCAGGAAGGATTCACGATTCACACTCGTAACAGCGGAAGATCAAAAACATAACAAAATATTTTTTTTTAGATGTGAAATTTCATCATTTTTTCACTTACTATTGGCTGCATTTGTTGCTATAGATACACTTTTCTTCATAAGTAAGAGAGACTGTTCGACGAATTTTGCACAGCATACGAAGCATGCTTACAGGTGTCTGAAATTCTAGAATCTATTTAATTTATGAAAAAATGAATGAGCTGTTACGTTTTAAACTTTATGTTTAGAAAAAATCAAATTTTGTCGTTAATTACCTCAATTTTTACCACAGTTTTTAATAGATTTGGAAAATTCTAGAGTTTCATACACCTGTAAGTATGGTTTGTGTGCTGTCCAAAATTCATCAAAGATTCTCTCTTACTTGTGAAGAAAAATGTACCTATAGCAACAAATGCTACCAACATTAAGTGAAAAACTGATGAAATTTCATATCTAAAAAAAAAAATTATTTTGTTGTGTTTTTGCACTTCCACTGGTATGAGTGTGAATTTTGAATTCTTCCTAGTCATGCTGACAAAGTTTTATGAATTTATTTGTAAAAGTATAGACAGTAGAAAACAAAATGTCCTTTGGTGCCTCTCCTGCTCCAAGTCGGCACGTTTGACGTCTTACCCCCCTTAAACTACTTTCATACACAATTTTTTAAAATAGCTATGTATTGCAGCCTACCTGCTAATGACACGCTGATTCGATTGTCTCGATTTAAACACGTCTCACTACGTATTCATTTTCTGGGAATCAAGGTCCATCTTTTCTTCAAATGATTGTTCGTTCTACTACCTGAACATATTTCAACGCCTGTGTTACTTCCTCAGTTTATTTAACTCTTATTTTACTGAATATTAGGTGCCTTACAGACTTATTTACGTCGATATAGCTATTTTCCTGGTATCTGTGCTCGTATGCATGCTCATCTATTGTGGAGATACACACAGAAAGACAATACATGTTTCGACCTGCCAAGTTACAATTTTCTTCGCAAAACACAATATTTATATTACTGTAGCTTGTACGTTCCTGGAAAGAAGCTATTGCATAATGTGAAAAATTTTGTGCTACAATGTTAGTTTAATTCACAACACCAGTCACCGTACACGCTATGAGGATGGTTATAAAGTTTCTATTATTTCCTCGAAAAATTTAAGTGATGAATTTAATTTTATGTTTACTTGCCGGTAAGTGATTGCAAGTTTGATGTAAGGGAATGTGAGACACAGTGTTGTGTACACAGTTCCGCATAGTCAGCGCGTACACAACTTTCCCACTAGAGCGCACCCCGCTAAGCCCAACAGCGCAGGCGCAGTGCTCGTCCTTCTCCGCACTACGAGATGGTGCTGCCATAGAGACGGATCAAATTGTGCTTCTGCCGATCCACGTATTAATATGTAACGCAGCCAATGAGATTGCTGCTAACGTAGAACCTTTTCACCTCGCGGATCACACTCGCGCAGTGATACATGAACGCGCGAGGTATTATAACGAGTCTACAGACCTCCTATTAGTCAGTCTGCATTTGTCTGCACCAGTCTTTACGAGTTCTACATTTGTCTGTACCAGTCTATAGTCAAGTTTCAGTCTGCGCCTAATAAGATTACGATATTCCTGTACATAGCCATGAAGATAAATGTATAGACACTTTTGTCAAGTATCAGAGACATATGTGAGAATAAGATTAACGTACCAGTACCAAAGGAACTTCAGATTGTCAATTGTAAATAACATCCAGAACCAAGTTAAGTAATTTTTATGCTTGTTATTATTTTAATAAACGTGTGTGAAAATTAATCAAGTTCTGTTTAAAGTTGGTCACCGTCAATCTGCTACTCTAAGTGTGCAAGTGGCCTTTCTATCGTCTGACCTAACAGCAAAAACAGCAAAAGATAAACCCGCCACGATAAGACCACGAGACATATTGCTGACACTCGCCTACTTCGGTAGAGCGACAAGTCAAATAATCTGATGGTGTGTGTACTGAAGATCTTACAGTACGCTCACCACACACAGTGTAACAGAAAAGTAATTTTTTTAAATTTTGAAAGATATATTTGTGAACACAATGTTCTTTTTATGTATTTTACTTTAAGGATCTCTCAGAAATCTTTTAAAGCTCACAGACTCTGTGAGGCTTTGAAATTGGTGTAGTTATTGAGAATGTTAAGTTTCACTACCAACTGTTACAGTGTGTGCCAGTGTGGTGTAGAGTGTAGCACATACTTGGATACATAGAAACAAACATGGAAAACTATTCATGTTGTCATAACTTGTAGTTTCCACCGCTTTTGAATAAAAGTTACGATTAAATGCTGGAAATAGAAAATGTATAAGAACTTAGAAAATAATTTCAACTTTTTACGATTTCATTGAACATAAAAATTGTAGAACGGCTTCAAATTTAAGGCACGCCTGCTGCTTTTTGGTTTTAGTTAAGCAAACAGGTTTTGGTAAAGCCATTGCTAAAATGTAACTTTCATTCTTCCAAATGTTACACTTATTAAAATATACCAGGATATTGTGCTGTTCAGATGATTTTTTTTAAGCCAACGGCAAGAAATGCATCAAATCAAGGCATAATAGCCCGGAATATTTTAATAAAAAGCATTGCTACACATACTTTTGACACATAGTCTGTATCAGCTGCATGTTAATATATAAACGTGCTTCGATTTTGGGTCCACCTATGGAGATATGTCACTTCACACTCAACAGTATCATCATTATTCCTGATCACGTTACCAATATTGGGACTTTAGCCCTTGCTAGGGAGCCCCACTGAGACATGATGGACCCGAAAAGCTGGTCTGATATTTTCATCTTTGTCCCGATTTTGACCATAAATATCTCTATTATCTGAGTTGTCTATGTCACGCATGTTATCTTTCACTGTTCTGGGAAAGTCAGATTCATTGGAAAACATTTCTCTTGTTGGTTTTACTTTCCCTGTATTATTACCTATTGTCATAAAAGACCTTCAGACACCTTTTCTACTGGATTATCTGTTGTAATACAGTTTATTCTCCTCTTTCTATTTTTTTGGTTCCTCGTTGTTTCATCAGCTTTAGGGAGACGTCGAAGAATATCAGGAACAACCAAATTTTGGCATAATGCCTCTTCCTCTGTTCGTATATTACGTAGAACGGTTTTCCTGTGACTTACTTTGCTCGTCGTCATTGTCAGTGGCTCCTAAACAGAAATTCATTGTTAACACCAACTTAACAGTGTTACACTCTGCTCCGCGCTAAACTGTTGCACTTCCCCCCCCCCCCCCCTCTCATGTCAACTGTATATAATTTTGTAAGTTTCGAGAAAAGTGGAATATATTATTAATGTATTATGTTACATTAGTACACGACTATTGCCATAAAACTCAGAATTACAGCAATTTTTCGCGATACTAAGTAACAGAGAGTACATTATACTATGATAAAAATTTACAGGTTACTAGTGACATACTGGTTATGAATCACACGAGCGTCCAGTGCGGTCAGACAAGTGCGAATAACGATGAACGACGAAGCAGACCATCTGTCTGTGAGGAACCTGGTATCGAAAAAGTACTGGTGCTCGAAGACCAGCGTATCACAATCGAGGGTGAAAAACTGAAACGTAGTCTTCGATCAATTTTTAAGGTCTGAATGACTCTGTGAAAATGAGGAAGGTCGCCGTCCGCCTGGGTTCAACGACTGTTCAGACAAATTCTAAGAACTCGCCGAATCGAGGAAGAAACAGGTGTTGTTGCAGCTGTGTCAGGCCTATCCACATGACCTCTTTAGCCGCCTGATCATCGTGGACGGCTGATGGGCGAGTCACAGTGACCACGATACGAAGGAGAAAAGCAAGCGGTGGAAATGCACTGGTGTGCGAGACATAAGGAAGAAAGTAGCTTCTGTATGATGTGTCCTTGCCGAGTAACATAGCTCGATGAAACTTAGACCACACACAGAAATCACAGCTACAGTATAGAACAGGACGTAACTAAAAGGAATACGGAACGAGACGAACATAAATGATACTTTTTTTCAAAGCCTACAATTACACTGAAACCACTGCGATTCAAAATGCTCCCCTAGACATACAATAGCCGGGATGTGGTCCTTAATAGGGTGGGATCAACACGGACGGCAAGGCAAGCTCTGCAACGTGGTTCCATGCTGGCCATTGGGTTGTTAAAGAGCTCTTTTGACAGGGGGCTCTATTCATCCACCAGGGCATTTGAAAACGTCTGATGAATGTGGACATAATCAACTCGTGCCCGATGGGATTTTAGTCGGGTCAGCGGGAAGGCTGGTCCATTCCCAGGATATCCTATCGTTCCACCTACGCTGTTTGATGCTGTCGCACATACCATAAAAACGAAGTCAGGGCCGAATGCACCTCTGAAATGAAGCGCGTGGGAGAGAAGTACAGTGTCACAATTACGTTGATCGTGAGTGTATCGTGTTTGAAGGGTCAGTACGCCCATGCAACATTATGCCTACTGGACCACCAAAATGGTCATGTTCGACAATGTTTCTGGGTGTATTACCTGTTCCCTCGACGCACCAATTGAGAGTACGCCGAGACATACTTTCTTCCAGAGTCCTATGATTCTTTCTTGTGTGATTTCATTCAGATGTTTTCTCCGGGCCATACTGTAATGAAGTGCGCCACTACAGTGCACTGTAACTGCTCGCTGATTGACACACACTGTCTTTACCTGTTCCTTCAACTGCTTCGTGCTGCGGGACTAGGCCCATTTGCCGGAATAATCAAGCTAATCTCATGCGAAGTGACGTCCAACTTTATGTGCCGGATTGGGAGATACGTGACGACATGCTACCATTGCACAGCAGTGTTTATGAATTCACCGCCGCTGAAAAAGGCGATTATGTAACCATCATAGACCAAGGTGAGTGATTTTTGCGATTTCACTGTTGGACTACTAGATATCATGCTCATAGGAGGCAATCCGTCACAGGAGCACTTTACCGAAGTCTCCTGACGAGGTTACTGGAGGCTCTCAGAACGAAACGACTCCTATACGACAACAACCTAGCTCTATCTGCACCTGTACTACTTCTTCGCGATACTGCGTTTCACTTTCTCCCGCCATATTTATCTGACATGGCGGGCAGTGGCTTCTTCCTCTTACCTCAATGAAGAAACCAATGCGTGGAGGTAGGCATTTGCCAAATGAGGACCATTTGTTTGGAGTTGGATCGTTTACTGAACAGTTAAAATGCAGAATTTTACAACAAAGGTCTCCTGTAAGTCATCCATCACGGGAGGGAAATATATCTTCGTGCGGTGAAGCCGGCCGAGGTGGCCGAGCGATTTAGGTGCTAGAGTCTGGAACCGCGTGACCGCTACAGTCGCAGGTTCGAATGCTGCCTCGGGCATGGATGTGTGTGATGTCCTTAGGTTAGTTAGGTTTAACTAGTTCTAAGTTCTGGGGACTAATGACCTCAGCAGTTGAGTCCCATAGTGCTCAGAACCATTTGAACCATTTGTGTGATGTCCTTAGGTTAGTTAGGTTTAAGTAGTTCTAAGTTCTGTGGACTGATGACCTCAGACGTAAAGTCCCATAGTGCTCAGAGCCATTAGAACCATTTTTTTTTTCTTTTTTTTTTTGCGGTGAATAATTGAGGAAGCTTCAGCACCAGCACCGTTGTCATTCATTGGAATTCAGTGAGCCCTTTTCTCATATGGTATACTGCGAGCTATTGATGAACAAGTATGTTCCAATATATTAGGACATGCTTTTATAAAACACATCTGAAGATGGTCATTATGGACCGAACCCGGTAGTCCGATGACAAAGAAATTTGTGAACAATTCGCGACCATGTCGTAGCTTGTGAGATTCCATTTTTCTACATTTCCGAGAAGCACTTGGCACGGTACTCCGCTGCAAACATCTAACTAAGGTACGAGCATGTGGAACAGGTTCCCAGATATCTAAATGTGTGAGGGGCTCGGAGTGACAAAACCCAATATGCTGTCCTCGACGGTGTGTGCTCGTCACAGACAAAGGTATGAGGAGACTTGTCGGAAGGAAATGAGACAGGACCTCTGTTATTTTCTATATACATTAATGAGCGGGAGGGCAGGGTCCGCAGCAATCTAATGATGCTGTGGACTACAGGAAGGTGTCGATGTTGAATGACTTAAGGATGCTATAAGACGACTTGGAAAAAAATTCTAGTTGGTGTTATGAATGGCTGACAGCTCTGAATGTAGAAAAATGTAAGTTAATGCGCATGAGTAGGAAAAACAGACCTCTAATGTTCGGATACAGCATTAGTAGCGACCTGGAAAAAACGTTCGACAAAATAAAATGGTGCAAGCTGTTCGAGATTCTGAAAAAAGTAGGGGTAAGCTATAGGGAGAGACGGGTCATATACAATATGTACAACAACCAAGAGGGAATAATAAGAGTGGACGATCAAGAACGAAGTGCTCGTATTAAGAAGGGTGTAAGACAGGGCTGTAGCCTTTGGCCCCTACTCTTCAGTCTGTACATCGAGGAAGCAATGATGGAAATAAAAGAAAGGTTCAGGAGTGGAATTAAAATACAAGGTGAACGGATATCAATGATACGATTCGCTGATGACATTGCTATCCTGAGTGAAAGTGAAGAAGAATTAAATGATCTGCTGAACGGAATGAACAGTCTAATGAGTACACAGTATGGTTTGAGAGTAAATCGGAGAAAGACGAAGGTAATGAGAAGTAGTAGAATTGAGAACAGCGAGAAACTTAACATCACGATTGATGGTCACGAAGTCAATGAAGTTAAGGAATTCTGCTACCTAGGCAGCAAAATAACCAATGACGGACGGAGCAAGGAGGACATCAAAAGCAGACTCGCTATGGCAAAAAAGGCATTTCTGGCCAAGAGAAGTCTACTAATATCAAATACCGGCCTTAATTTGAGGAAGAAATTTCTGAGGATGTACGTCTGGAGTCTCTGGGGTAGTGAAACATGGACTGTGGGAAAACCGGAACAGAAGAGAATCGAAGCATTTGAGATGTGGTGCTATAGACTAATGTTGAAAATTAGGTGGACTGATAAGGTAAGGAATTAGGAGGTTCTACGCAGAATCGGAGAGGAAAGGAATATGTGGAAAACACTGAAAAGTAGGGGGGGGACAGGACGATAGGGCATCTGCTAATATATAACACTCATAAGGATGATAGGACATCTGCTAAGACATGAGGGAATGACTTCCATGGTACTAGAGGGAGCTGTAGAGGGCAAAATCTGTAGAGAAAGACAGAGATTGGAATACGTCAAGCAAATAATTGAGGACGAAGGTTGCAACTGCTACTCTGAGATGAAGAGTTTAGTACAGGAAAGGAATTCGTGGCGGGCCGCATCAAACCAGTCAGTAGACTGATGAGGAAAAAAAAAAAAAAAAAAAAAAAGAAAGCGTCCTGCCTGACACAGTCACGGCGTTTAAATAGCTGGGCGTAACGTAACGGTTAAAAAGGATATGAAGTCGAACGTGCATGGGAGGATAGTGGTGGAGAAGGCGAATGGTCAACTTCGGTTTATTGGGAGAATTTAAGGAAAGTGCGTTTCATCGGTAAAGAAAGCCGCCTATACGAGACTAGTGTGAACCATTCTTGAGTACTGCTAGAGTGGTGGGGATGAGCACCAGATTCAGAGGCGGGCTGCTACATTTGTTACCGGTAGGTTCGAAGAACACGGCAGTGTTATGGAAATGCTTCGGCAACTCAAATGGGAAGCCGTGGTGGGAAGGCGACGTTGTTTTAGAAGAACATTTTTGACAAAATCTAGAGAACCGGACATGAAACTAACTGCAGGACGATCCTACTGCCGGCAACGTACATTGAGCTTAAGGACCACGAAGATAAGATACGAGAAATTAGCACTCATACGGAGGCATACAGACAATCGATTTTCCTTAGCTCTGCTTGTGAGTGGAACAGGAAAGCACACGACTGGTAGTGGTACAGGATAGCCTCCGCCACGCACCGCATGGCTGCCTGCGGAATATGTTTGTAAATGTAGATGTCGACTACGTTTCTTGATAGCAGTTTGTTTTTTTTCAGGGTGGTTTTTAAAACTTTATACCTACCACTCGTATATTCTACTAAGCTTTTGGTGCTGGCCGTGCGGTTAAAGGCGCTGCAGTCTGGAACCGCAAGACCGCTACGGTCACAGGTTCGAATCCTGCCTCGGGCATGAATGTTTGTGATGTCCTTAGGTTAGTTCGGTTTAATTAGTTCTAAGTTCTAGGGGACTAATGACCTCGGAAGTTGAGTCCCATAGTGCTCAGAGCCATTTGAACCATTTTTTTTTTTTTGCTGCTATAGTTCTCGCATTTACTTCTCCTTCTCGTCTGTGGACCTCATTGAATCATATTGTTCCGTAGGCCCGTTGTCGTACGCTGTCCAGTGATAAATAACGCATAAATTTGCTCCTGGTTCTTCTTTCCGTTGTAACATTCAACTAGAGGAACTGCAGTTTAAAAGTCTTAGTAGTGGAAGTCAGAATAAAGAATGGATATTTACAGGAAACTTAATACTGTCGGTTGGTACAGCTGTACACAGTGCATATGCAACACGATCAGATCCAGTGTACTGACAAGTGCATTTAAATGGTATCGCATTTGATGTCAGTAGTGCCGTGTGTCACAAGACGTCAGCGATTCGGTTTGGTAGATGATTGAACTCGGTATAAAGGCAATTGAGTCTGTGTAGTTTTCTGGTGTGCGTACGTGCCTTTTCTGAAGATAGGAAAGAAGACACCATTAGCGACGATGCACGTTGTGTACGTGAACCACGATTGTGACAATGCCTCGCAGGAAACAGTTATCATGTGATGTTGTTGTTGAGGTCTTCAGTCCAGAGACTGGTTTGATGCAGCTCTCCATGCTACTCTATCCTGTGCAAGCTTCTTCATCTGCCAGTACCTACTGCAACCTACGTCCTTCTGAATCTGCTTAGTGTATTCATCTCTTGGTCTCCCTCTACGATTTTTACCCTCCACGCTGCCCTCCAATACTAAACTGGTGATCCCTTGATGCCTCAGAACATGTCCTACCAACCGATCCCTTCTTCTAGTCAAGTTGTGCCACAAACTTCTCTTCTCCCCAGTTCTATTCAATACTTCCTCATCAGTTATGTGATCTACCCATCTAATCTTCAGCATTCTTCTGTAACACCACATTTCGACAGCTTCTATTCTCTTCTTGTCTAAACTATTTATCGTCCACGTTTCACTTCCATACATGGCTACACTCCTTACAAATACTTTCAGAAACGACTTCCTGACACTTAAATCTATACTCGGTAATAACAGATTTCTCTTCTTCAGAAACGCTTTCCTTCTCATTGCCAGTCTACATTTTATATCCTCTCTACTTCGACAATCATCAGTTATTTTGCTCCTTAAATAGCAATACTCCTTTATTACGATACGTGTCTCATTTCGTAATCTAATTCCCTCAGCATCACCTGATTTAATTCGACTACATTCCTTTATCCTTGTTTCGTTTTTGTTGATGTTCATCTTATATCCTCCTTTCAAGACACTGTCCATTCCGTTCAACTGCTCTTCCAAGTTCTTTGGTGTCTCTAACAGAATTACAATGTCATCGGTGAACCTCAAAGTTTTTATTTTTTCTCCATGGATTTTAATACCTACTCCGATTTTTTCTTTTGTTTCCGTTACTGTTTGCTCAATATTCAGATTGAATAACATCGGGGAGAGGCTACAACCCTGTCTCACTCCCTCCCTGTATTTTACCCCTGCCACCTATAGAATTTGAAAGAGAGTGTTCCAATCAACATTATCAAAGGCTTTCTCTAAGTCTACAAATGGGAGAAACGTACGTTTGCCCTTCCTTAATCCATTTTCTAAGATAAGTCGTAGGGTCAGTATTGCCTCACGTGTTCCAATATTTCTACGGAATCCAAACTGATCTTCCCAGATGTCGGCTTCTACCAGTTTTTCCATTCGTCTGTAAAGAATTCGTGTTAGTATTTTGCAGCTGTGACTTATTAAACTGATAGTTCGGTAATTTTCACATCTGTCAACATCTGCTTTCTTTGGGATTGGAATGAAAAAGCACAGCGGTGCACAATGAAGTGGGACTCTCTAATCGTCAAATCGCAAATAAACTGAACCATTGAAGTATAGTGATTGATAATTTTATTGCACTCGGTATGGACAGAACGGAAAATGTGTGCAGAGTAAGGAAGGGTCGCATATTGTAATTGTTCTCGACTTGTTGCTTCCAGTGACTGCCAAACGTGTACGACGAGTTTTGTCACATGTCAAACATCTTGCATTCAAGAAACGACTGTAGAAATCTGGCCTAACACTCAAACATAAAGATGCTAGATTAGGGTTTGCTTAAAAAACGTATGTCACGGACTTCAAAATGGCATAAAGTGATCTTCATTGACACAAAGAAATTTAATTTAGATAAGCCGGATGGATTTCAGTGTTATTGGCACGACCTAAGAACAGATAGCAGGTAAGAATGAGCACAAATTTTGGTGGTGGAAATGTTATGATTTGGGCAGCCTTATGAGCTAAATGTAAATCAAGCACTCTCTGAACATTAGAAATAACTCTAATGTGTACACTGAGATGCTAGAGACAGAATTAATTAGAATGTATGTGAACCTAGGGGCACAAAGTCTAATGTTTCGACAAGATCTGCTCATGTTCCTTCTACAACGAAAAAGTCGATTGAAGATAAAGGTATCGATGACTGCCTTTGGTCTGCACGTAGTCCGACTTTGAATCCCACGGAAAACCTTTGGAGAATACTTGCGAGGTTTGTTTATCGCAATGAAAGGCAATTTGAGGCTACATATGAGCTGGAAAGAGCGCTAAGACAAGAGCGGGTGACAGTTCTTTTGCAAGAACTATAAACCGTAACAAATTCAACATCATGAAGAATATTTGAGGTGATTAGGAGGATCGTGTTTTGAACAAAGTACTAAGAATCCAGTGACCAAACAGTAACCTAACTGGACAGCGACTGTCGTTATACCAGTATCCACCGAGGAGATGCAAATGCCACAATTCATGTATTATATGATCTACGACATCCCTAAATAAATCGATACAGGTACGCTTCAGAGATAGTATTATAATTTTCGTAGGAACTCTGCCTCTGTAATGATTTTCACTACTGTATACAGGCTAAATCACCTAAAACTTGCATCGCAGCTATTGCGAATATGAAAAGCGCCACAGATACGCGGTTTTTACGTAATAGGTCAGTAGTCAGGTGCTCGTATTGTCAGCCAGTAAACAGATTGTAATAATACTTAGAAAGTGAATTTTTTGTACAGACATACACTCTTTTTGGCGGAACAACGTCCAGGATTCCAGTGCGAGTCGTGTATGAGGGTCACTCCAAAACAAATGCACACTATTTGTTTTTTAAATCCATCTTTTATTCTACATGTTTGATAGTTTTACAGTATGTAGATACATCCTTTAGGAACAATATTTTCATTTCTCCACATAATTTCCATCCATCTCAACTGCCTTACGCCGTCTTGGAACCAGCGCCTGTATACCCGCACAGTAAAATTCTGGACCAGCCTGTTGGAGCCACTGTTTGGCAGCGTGCACAAGGGAGTCATCATCTTCAAACCTTGTTCCACGAAGAGAGTCTTTCAGTTTCCCAAAGAGATGATAGTCACATGGAGCCAGGTCAGTACTGTAAGGCGGGTGTTTCAGTGTTGTCCATCCGAGTTTTGTGACTGTCAACATCCTGGGAACCCATCTGGCACAAACCTTTTTTAACGCCAACACTTTCAGTATTCTGGAAACACTTCCTTTCCCTATCCCAACGTAGCGTGACAATTCGTTCACTGTGATGCGTCTCTCAGCAGTCACCAATCCGTTAACTCTCTGCACATTGTCTGGAGTGTGTGCAGCACGAGGCCTGCCGCTAAGAGGACAATCCTCAATATTTCCGTGCCCGCTTTCATAACGTAACCTGCTTGCCCACTGACTAACTGTACTGCGATCGACAGCAGCATCTCCATACACCTTTTTCAACCTCTTGTGGATGTTTCCCACTGTCTCGTTTTCACAGCACAGGAATTCTGTGAGAGCATGTTGCTTCTGACGAACGTCAACTGTAGCAGCCATCTTGAAGACATGCTGTGACGGCACCACTCGCGGAAACAGGTTGAATTAAGTTTGAAAACAAGCTGGAAGAATGTATATACACACTGTAAAACTTTCACACATGCAGAATGAAAACTGTATTTTTACAAAAATAGTGTGCATTTCTTTCGGAGTGACCCTCGTATTTTGAAAGGTTTCCACAACGACACTTGTTTATGGCATTCAGCTTACGTAGTTGGTAGGTACGATGTCGTTATGTTTGCTTACTGCGTGCTTGTTTGTGCCTTGTGTGCACCGCAACTTGCTAGTTCGGTTAGTGTGTGACAGTCCTAGCATCAGGTCACGATTGTGGTGTATGGAGAGTGGGGGAATAGTGCAGTTCGTTCTTGTTCGGTGTACGAGACACGATATCCCAATAGACGTCAACAATATCGGAAATTGTTTATCAACCGCTTAAACCAGTTACGAGAAACTAGTAGTGTAACACCCAGACAGCGTAACAGATGGAAACAAGTGACGACAGAAGAGGGGGAATTAAAATTCTTACTACTGTTTCAGTTGATCCGCACGTTAAATCCCGCACAGTCGCATGCTGAAATGACACAAATCAGGCAAATCTCCTACACATCCTCTGTCAACATAGGTTCCATCCCTATCACTTCTCTCTCCGTCAAGAGCTGCATGGAAACGATTATGAAGATCGTGATAACTTTTGTACATGAGCATTAAGACGGGGTTCTCCCGAAATGCCATGTATCCTGTTAAGCCACATTTACCAGTCACGGCCAGGAAAACCGCTGAAACACATTCTATCGGTCTGTTGGCAATCCCAGTTGGGTTCGTCAGGTGGAACGTCAGCACCCATGGAGTGTGAAGTGTAGTGTGTAATAGTGAACAGAATAAGCTCATACGCCCCTGTTTCATAGATGGACAACTGAACGCGCACAAGTACCACAATCTCATTACAGACCATCTTCCACTGATGCTAGAAGACGTTTCTTTGCAGACGAGGAGGAACCTGTGGTACCAACATGACGGCTGTTACACCCCATAGTGCACGAAGTAATACACCATGCCTTCACGAGCTGTTTCCAAATGTTGGACTGGACGCAGAGCACCTGTATCTTGGTTGTCAGGCTCCATAGATTTGACGCCTGTAGATATTTTTCCTGTGGGAAAGCTGAAAGAAGTTGTCTACGACATACCAACTAGACTCGTTGATGTGCAACGACTTATTACCACAGCCTGCTTGAATATCTCCTCTGAAATGCTAGCACGTGTGCAGCAGTCGTTCCATACCGGAGTGGAAGTGTTTATTGCCACTGCCAGTGGTCATTTTGAACACAACCTGTGATAGTTGTCTCGTTACTGGCCAGAATCCACATAAGTAGAGAATGCACTCGTGTTGTTCTTTGGTGCGTGCTACCACAAATATTGTGCAAGGATCGTTGTGGGAACTTTTCAAAATACAATAGAATCCTGCAACAAACACCAGTGTCATTCTAATTTACCCTGCCTTTACTCTGTTGATGACAATAAGCGTTGTTCCATCTAAAAAAAAAGTGAACGACCGCACAAAAAATGTACTTCCTATGTATTATTTCAATCTATATGTTGACTCTTACATAAAAGATAACAGCAACCAGCCACTTTTTACAATCCTATTTATTTATTTAAATAGCGCCGTTACTGCTTTAGAACATTACAGGTGCATCTTCAGACGGCTAGTTCACGTTAAGATACGTTTTACATTAGCTTTCACTTTTTTGTTTTCGCAAATGATGAAATTTCCTTGGGGTGGTGGTGCGTTGTGGCTGATTGCTGTTATCATGTATGTAAGAGTCCACCTGTATTTTGCACGCAGCCACGGGATCAGAATGTCAGTTTTCGACAAAATAGTATTACAATCTGTTGATTGGCTAACAATAAGTGTCTCTGACTACCGATATATTCTGTGAAAACTCAACATCAATACATGCAAGTGTTAAGTGATTCGCCCTGTATGCAAGGTTCATTAATTAATTAATCAGACACGTATGTTGAGAATCCTGCGAAGAGTGTTAGTAGTTTTTTCCATTAACATTTACGTGGACATAGAATGTTTCAGTTACCATGATGAACTCGCTCGAACAAAGTACTGGTGAAGAACAGCATGTTGTGACATGGTTTTTACTTTCGAAAAGTATTCAACTTTCAGGAATATTCTGTAGGTTGAACAAATAATAGTGCGGTAGTTACATGAACCGTGTGATTTTTCATGCGTACATGAAAAGCTCGAAAGTACGAGTAGGTCTAGGGGTAGCGTCATTGATTCACAATCAAAACGTCTTCGCTCCCGGGTTCGATCCCCGCCACAGCCTAAATTTTGATAAATAATCAGCATTGGTGGCCGAAGACTTCCGGCATAAGAAGTCAGCCTCGTTCTGCCAACGGCCTTGTCAAAGAGGGCGGAGGAGCGGGTAGAGGTTCAGGGCACTCTCTTGTCCTAGGGGTGGGAAATTGCCCCTAAAAGTGGAAGAATCAGCAATGATCAACAACATGAGGATGCAGAAGGCAATGGGAACCACTGCATTAAAGACACGTAACGTGTATCCACAGGACATGTGGCCTATAATTGAAGAAGTGTCATGATGATCTCTCCATTGGCAAAAGATTCCGGAATAGTCCCCCATTCGGATCTCCGGGAGGGAACTGCCAAGGGGGAGGTTACCATGAGAAAAAGATTGAATAATCAACGAAAGGATAATGTTCTACGAGTCGGGGCGTGGAATGTCAGAAGCTTGAACGTGGTAGAGAAACTAGAAAATCTGAAAACGGAAATGCAAAGGCTCAATCTAGATATAGTAGGGGTCAGTGAAGTGAAGTGGAAGGAAGACAAGGATTTCTGGTCAGATGAGTATCGGGTAATATCAACAGCAGCAGAAAATGGTATAACAGGTGTAGGATTCGTTATGAATAGGAAGCTAGGGCAGAGGGTGTGTTTCTATGAACAGTTCAGTGACCGGGTTGTTCTAATCGGAATCGACAGCAAACCGACACCGACAACGATAGTTCAGGTATACATGCCGACGTCGCAAGCTGAAGATGAGCAGTTAGAGAAAGTGTATCAGGATATTGAAAGGGTAATGCAGTATGTCAAGGGGGACGAAAATCCAATAGTCATGGGCGACTGGAATGCAGTTGTAGGTTAAGGAGTAGAAGAAAAGGTTACAGGAGAATATGGACTTGGGGCAAGGAATGTAAGAGGAGAAAGACTAATTGAGTTCTGTAACAAGTTTCAGCTAGTAATAGCGAATACCCTGTTCAAGAATCACAAGAGGAGGAGGTATACTTGGAAAAGGCCGGGAGATACGGGAAGATTTCAATTAGATTACATCAAGGTCAGACAGAGATTCAGAAATCAGATACTGGATTGTAAGGCGTACCCAGGAGCAGATATAGACTCAGATCAAAATATAGTAGTGATGAAGAGTAGGCTGAAGTTCAAGACATTAGTCAGGAAGAACCAATACGCAAAGAAGTGGGATACGGAAGTACTAAGGAATGACGAGATACGTTTGAAGTTCTCTAACGCTATAGATACAGAAATAAGGAATAGCGCAGTAAGCAGTACAGTTGAAGAGGAATGGACATCTCTAAAAAGGGCCTTCACAGAAGTTGGGAAGGAAAACATAGGTACAAAGAAGGTAGCTGCGAAGAAACCATGGGTAACAGAAGAAATACTTCAGTTGATTGATGAAAGGAGGAAGTACAAACATGTTCCGGGAAAATCATGATTACAGAAATACAAGTCTCTGAGGAATGAAATAAATAGGAAGTGCAGGGAAGCTAAGACGAAATGACTGCAGGAAAAATGTGAAAACATCGAAAATGATATGATTGTCGGAAGGACAGACTCAGCATACAGGAAAGTCAAAACAACCTTTGATGACATTGAAAGCAACGGTGGTAACATTAAGAGTGCAACGGGAATTATACTGTTAAATGCAGAGGAGAGAGCAGATAGGTGGAAAGAATACATTGAAAGCCTCTATGAGGGTGAAGATTTGTCTGATGTGATAGAAGAAGAAACAGGAGTCGATTTAGAAGAGGTAAAGGATCCAGTATTAGAATCGGAATTTAAAAGAGCTTTGGAGGACTTACGATCAAATAAGGCAGAAGGGATAGATAACATTCCATCAGAATTTTTAAAATCATTGGGGGAAGTGGCAACAAAACGACTATTCACGTTGGTGTGTAGAATATATGAGTCTGGCGATCTACCATCTGACTTTCGGAAAAGCATCATCCACACAATTCCGAAGACGGCAAGAGCTGACAAGTGCGAGAATTATCGCACAATCAGCTTAACATCTCATGCATCGAAGCTGCTTACAAGAATAATATACAGAAGAATGGAAAAGAAAATTGAGAATGCCCTAGGTAACGATCAGTTTGGCTTTAGGAAAAGTAAAGGGACGAGAGAGGCAATTCTGACGTTACGGCTAATAATGGAAGCAAGGCCAAAGAAAAATCAAGACACTTTCATAGGATTTGTCGACCTGGAAAAAGCGTTCGACAATATAAAATGGTGCAAGCTGTTCGAGATTCTGAAAAAAGTAGGGGTAAGCGATAGGGAGAGACGGGTCATATACAATATGTACAACAACCATGAGGGAATAATAAGAGTGGACGATCACGAACGAAGTACTCGTATTAAGAAGGGTGTAAGACAAGGCTGTAGCCTTTCGCACCTACTCTCCAATCTGCACATCGAGGAAGCAATGATGGAAATAAAAGAAAGGTCCAGGAGTGGAATTAAAATACAAGGTGAAAGGATATCAATCATACGATTCGCTGATGACATTGCTATCGTGAGTGAAAGTGAAGAAGAATTAAATGATCTGCTGAACGGAATGAACAGTCTAATGAGTACACAGTATGGTTTGAGAGTAAATCGGAGAAAAACGAAGGTAATGAGAAGTAGTAGAATTGAGAACAGCGAGAAACTTAACATCACGATTGATGGTCACGAAGTCAATGAAGTTAAGGAATTTTGCTACCTAGGCAGTAAAATAACCAATGACGGACGGAGCAAGGAGGGCATCAAAAGCAGACTCGCTATGGCAAAAGAGGCATTTCTGGCCAAGAGAAATCTACTAATATCAAATACCGGCCTTAATTTGAGGAAGAAAGTTCTGAGGGTGTATGTCTGGAGTACAGCATTGTATGGTAGTGCAACATGGACTGTGGGAAAACCGGAACAGAAGAGAATCGAAGCATTTGAGATGTGATGCTATAGACGAATGTTGAAAATTAGGTGGACTGATAAGGTAAGGAATGAGGAGGTTCTACGCAGAATCGGAGAGGAAAGGAATATTTGGAAAACACTGATAAGGAGAAGGGACAGGATGATAGGACATCTGCTAAGACATAAGGGAATGACTTCCATGATAGTAGAGGGAGCTGTAGAGGGCAGAAACTGTAGAGGAAGACAGAGATTGGAATACGTCAAGCAAATAATTGGGGACGTAGGTTGCAAGTGCTACTCTCAGATGAAGAGGTTAGCACAGGAAAGGAATTCGTGGCGGGCCGCATCAAACTAGTCAGTATACTGATGACCAAAAAAAAAAAAAAGGTGCAAAAGCGTAGCCGACGAGCCACTACCCGAGCCTTTGGCTGTAGTGTCGACCTCTGTGTTGTAAGCTTGTTTCGGTTGACTTATCCCGTTTACCACAAAGAACAGAAATTTCACATTTTCATGGGGCTCAAAAAACAGCGCATTTTGCGACAGATAGTAACCACTGATGAAGCATGAAGACACCATTTTCAGCGAGAGCCCATGTGTCAAAGCGGGCAGTCAGTAAGAAATTCAGAACGCAACCATGGGCTGCTAAGATCGGTTGCCTATGGTTCGATTTTTTGCGAATTTATGGTGTAGCAAAGCACAATCAGCAGCCCACACTACTCAAGAACGCTTGAGAAGGAAGTTCGAGGGCTACTGGAAAGTAAGGTTCGATCTGGCGTGAAACGTAAACCGCAGTGAAAATCGATTGTGAATTTGCAGTGTCTCTAGTATGCCCGTCGATCGCACCACGTCGTTCCTACCAGTTCTGAGCGCACAATGAGCCTATAAAGATGTCTAGGAAATAGCGTCTCCCGTCAAATATGACGGCCTGGTGAGAGATTTCGCCTGATGTTATGCTGCCCACATCAGATAACTGTCATGGATTTCCTTCTTCAAGACAATTCTCGGCCGTGCTCTGGAGGGGTAAGGGAGATGCTCCTTACAGCGTTTTAGATTTTCCGGAAGTGATCACCCCGATACAGCCAGTAGTTGGCTCTCCCTGTGTTTAATATATGCCAACACAAACCGCTGGCTATGAAGGCAGCATTTTGGCATAGACAGCGAGCTGTAGACCAGCGTAGAGAATCGGCGGAAAGCAAATCGGCGGAAAGCTCGGGCAGCTGTCTTCTATGACGAGAGTACTGGTACTTCGCTACGAGAAACGGTTAAGTAGGAGTAGCGACTATGTAGAGAAGTAGCTGGAAGGTGGATTTTGACCTTACTTTCTGAAGAGCCCTCTTATAGCAGGCGCTGATGCCTCAGAATATGTCCTACCAAGCGATCCCTTCTTCTTGTCAAGTTGTGCCACAAATTTCTTTTCTCCCCAATTCTATTCAGTACCTCCTCATTAGTTATGTGATCTACCCACCTAATTGTCAGAATTCTTCTGCAGCGCCACATTTCGAAAGCTTCTATTATCTTCTTGTCCAAACTATTTATCATCCACGTTTCACTTCCATACGTGGCTACACTCCATACAAATACTTTCAGAAACGACTTCCTGACACTTAAAGCTATACTCGATGTTAACAAATTTCTCTTCTTCAGAAACGCTTTCTTTGCCATTCCCAGTCTACATTTTATATCCTCCCTACTTCGACCATCATCAGTTATTTTGCTACCCAAATAGCAAAACTCCTTTACTACTTTAAGTGTCTCATTTCCTAATCTAATTCCCTCAGCATCACCCGACTTATTTCGACTACATTCCATTATCTTCGTATTGCTTTTGTTGATGTTCATCTTATATCCTCCTTTCAAGACACTATCCATTCCGTTCAACTGCTCTGTCTGACAAAATTACAATTCTTCTCGATGGATTTTAATACCTACTCCGATTTTTCTTGTTTCCTTCACTGCTTGGTCAATATATAGATTGGATAACACCGGGGAAAGCCTACAGCCTTCTCTCAGTCCCTTCCCAACCACTGCTTCCCTTTCATGTCCCTCGACTCTTATAACTGCCATCTGGTTTCTGCACAAATGTTAAATAGTCTTTCGCTCCCTGTATTTTACCCCTACCACCTCCAGAATTTGAAAGAGAGTATTCCAGTCAACATTGTCAAAAGCTATATCTAAGTGTACAAATGCTAGAAACGTAGGTTTTGCCATTCCTTAATCTAGCTTCTAAGATAAGTCGTAAGGTCAGTATTGCCTACGCGTTCGAGTATGTCTACGGTATCCAAACTGATCTTCCTCGACGTCGACTTCTACTAGTATTTCCATTCGTCTGTAAAGAATTCGCGTTAGTTTTTTGCAGCCGTGACTTATTAACCTGATAGTTCGGTAATTTTCACATCTGTCAACACCTGATTTTTTTGGGATTGGAATTATTGTATTCTTCTTGAAGTCTGAGGGTATTTCGCCTGTCTCATCCATCTAGCTCACCAGATGTTAAAGTTTTGTCAGGACTGCTCTCCCAAGGCTATTACCTCATCCACCTTATATTTCCGAGTTTACCCATGCTGATTTTTAACTAATTTATGCAGCGTAAGAAGATTTCCGCGCTTTCAGTGGTACCGTGGAGGCAAAGAATAAAAGATACAGAGCTGGTTTTGAGATCAAGATAAAGAATTCTTCGCTGAGAGGAAAAGATACAAATAGTTTCTACTGTAGAGATGTTTGTCTGTGTAAGTATTGAGCGGTCCTCGTAGCTGGGTCATGAGTGAGAGCAGATTATTTCCTCCCTCACCTGTCAGAGGCCACGCACGGTCTCTGTGAGGTGAGGCGCCGTATCGCCGGCCGCGAGCAGGTGGAGACATCTCGAGCCCCAGGCGCCGAGCGTGGTGAGGCGGCGCCGGCAGTCGCTAGGGAGGGCGGACGCCTCCGGTGTCGCGGGCGGGGGAGAGCAGCAGAGGACAGCATTAGGCTGTTAGCCGCGCCACTCCCTGGAGACCTCACGTCCCGGAGGGCGCAGAGCGGCGCAGCGCCGGAAGCGGCATGGCCGCGGTGCACACAGAGGAGCGCGGCGCAGCAGCTGGAGCCGTGGAAAGCGGAAGGCAGCCAGCGGGGTGGCTACATCTTTCTCGGCAGTACAGTTGCGAATTATACTCGTGTCCAGCCTTTTGCCAAAAACACATATCAATACGTGATTTGTTACGTTGGCAAGGCTGCTAATCTTGAAGACACACAGGGGATGGGCAAAATCATGTGAACAGTGGCAGTAATGGGATGGTCGTATTTGACGGTCAACAGCCCAGGTAAAGTACATGTCGCGCAGGACTGTGCGTGTTCAGTACGGACTAGGCATCAGTGCAGGTTGTTTACGAGTATCGCACACTTCGTATTTGCATTCAGAGACCGAGGTCAACGTGCAGTGAAAGACCTAACAGAGTCAGGTTACCCTCCATTCAGAGGCTGTAGCACGCGGCGACTGTTATATTGATTTGTAAGTAACAGATTTCAGCTATTAGTCGTCCTTTTGAAACTATATTGGCAGATCTAGATTACAGCTAGAAACATTCTCAATGCACTATCGTTTTTTGATCAATGCATGTAATGCCTTTTAGTCGGGCTTCGTCCAGAGTTCGTTACATGCAATGTCTGTTGGTCGGGCTTCATTCGCAGTTCATTGAACTATGGATGAAGCCCGACCAACAGGCATTACATGCATTGATCAAAAACCGATAGTGCATTGAGAATGGCTAGTTTCTACCTGAAATCTAGATCTGCCAATAAAAATTCAAAAGGACGACTAATAGCTGAAATCTATTATTTACAAGACCTAACAGAGTTCCAAACAAGGCAAATTATGGGGGCCCGATTAGCTGAAGCATCGGTAAGCAATACAGCCTAATTACTGAATGTTTCCAGAGCAACTGCCGGCCGGTGTGGCCGTGCGGTTCTAGACGCTTCAGTCTGGAACCGCGTGACCACTACGGTCGCAGGTTTGAGTCCTGCCTCGGGCATGGACGTCTGTGATATCCTTAGGTTAGTTAGCTTTAAGTAGTTCTCAGTTCTAGGAACTGATGACCACAGATGTTAAGTCCCATAGTGCTCAGACCCATTTGAACCATTTTCAAGAGCAACTGTTTCAACAGTCATGACAGCCTGCACAAAACATCGTAAGACATCAGCGTGTAAACGTATCAGTGGGCACAAATCCAAACTAAATGACAGAGGTCGTCGTACGCTATCACGAATTGTGTCAAAACAAAACAAAACTACGGTGGCTAAATTGACTGCAGATCTCACTAGCCTTCTTAGAGACCTCGTGTCTATCGACACTCTCCGCTGAGAACTCCGTAGAGCGAATGTTTATGGACGAGATGCTATACCGAAACCATCGTCCGCAGCTCGTGGTCGTGTGGTAGCGTTCTCGCTTCCCACGCCCGGGTTCCCGGGTTCGATTCCCGGCGGGGTCAGGGATTTTCTCTGCCTCGTGATGACTGGGTGTTGTGTGATGTCCTTAGGTTAGTTAGGTTTAAGTAGTTCTAAGTTCTAGGGGACTGATGACCATAGATGTTAAGTCCCATAGTGCTCAGAGCCATTTGAACCGTTTTTGAACCGAAACCATTAGTGACGACAACCAACGCAAAGAAACGTAAAACATAATGTCAGGAGCATAAATCCTGGGCGGTTGATCAGTGGAAACACGTCATATTGTCTGACGAGTCAACGTATTCGTTGTTTCCAACATCGGGTCAGGTTTACGTCTAGAGAACGGCAAGAGGAGGCTACAATCCTGATTGCTTGATTTCAACGGTTAAACATGGATGTCGAAGTGTCATGGTACGGGAAGCCATATTATGGTATTCTGTTGGTCACATCATTACTCTCAAATGCCGTGTTACAGCCAACGATTACGTGAACATTTTATGTGATCAGGTGCACGCCATGATTCATATGTTGTTCCCGACAATGATGCCATATTCCAAGACGATAATGCACCCATTTACACAGCCAGGGCAGTATAATCGTGGTATAAGGAACATGCAACTCAACAGCAGCGTCTTGGCGGGCCAGCACAGACTTGAACATTATGAAAGATGTGAACTTCATTCACCATTCAGTGCTCGCATTACATATTTCTAATCCCAGCATTCTGATATTCGGTAAAATAATAATTCAGGCAATATTAATCATTTCTATGGGTTGCCTGATTTATATGACGATTTTTACAGTTTGTCTCACACCGATCTGTGAGAGGAGCTTGGCGCCATGAGTTTTCTTTATTTATGGGCGAGGGCAGCAGTCTTCCTAGCAGCCATGATGGCTTCCCGTTTCCCATCCTTTTTCCGATCGCCAGGGTAGCACGTGGTGTCGGTTCAAAGTTCTGTAGTGTCCAAAGTTTCTCCTGTTTTCAGTTCCCCAACCTGCTTTACCAACCTTATATCTACTATTTTTGCTCGATTTTAACGTCGCGAGGTCGCCTCCCTGTGAAATTCTTGCCCTATGAATGGCCAGTTCAGGTGCGCGCCCGTTTCTCGCGGGTAGGCGCCAACCTCCCTCCGCGGGTGGATAGTGGACAAAGGGGCAGCAGTTCAGATCTAGTGTGACCGTGCCTGAGGCCGGAGGTGCCGCTTCCAGGAGATGTAGTTCGGTAAGCATGAGCGCCGACGTGCACTGTAGTCTCGCGCCCTGCGGCCCAGAGGGAAACTTGCAGGTCATTGTACCGATGTGCGCTCCTTGAATTACGGTTTATGCAATTTTTTCCGGGTCATAAGACTGTAGGTTTTCCTTGTACAGTTGGGCATAGTGTGCGAGATGTGTTGGTTAGTCACAGTAGCTTGAAGTAAGGCTCTAAAGTGCATACATTCATGCTCACTTTTCCGCTTCGTCTGGCAATAGCTCTTTCAGTTCTCCTGTGTAAAATTCGACTCAGAACGTAGGTCTTCTTAGCTTGAAAACTTGTGCCTATGGTGAGTGTCTGGCGCCCCTTCATGTTTCGTTAACGTAGTCGGACCGCGAGCCAAAGTTATATGAATAGTTTCGCCTCTTGCTGGTTGTATTCCTTTAGTACAAGAGGCTGCCTAGCGATTCCCCTACAGTAGCGTCTTTCTTAGTCTTTGGCTGATTCATGGCGGTAGTTGTTGCATGCCTGTAACCCCTTCCTTTAGTAAACTGGATCCCATTTGATAATACGGCGATCGTTCCTGAAATTCCTTTTCTCCCGCTATCGTGGCTTATTATGAACGAGCGTTGGGGCAGGCTGCTGAACTCAGTTCTTTCTTCCCCCACCCCCAATTGATTGTATAATTATTCAGTATTCAACTGCTAAATAAATGAGTCATTTAATCTGTACATTCTCCCTTTCATTACGTGAAACCATCCTTAGTGTCACAGTAGAATAATGAAGAACTATAACGGTTGCTACAAGGTCGTGCAGGTCTCGCGCCATTAATGATAGGATAAAGATTCAATATCGCACGCCTGGCGCGACCATTGCACGCATGGCACCGATAATAGTAATAATAATTTGCAATTATCCCCCATTGATAAACTGGGAAGTGTTCACGGCTCAGAATGAGTACGTGAGCACTAAATCCATTTGATGTGGTGGAAGTAGTGGCCTTTGATTTACCTTGCAGGTTTAAAAAAACATCAAAAATTACAGCTCCCACAGCAAGGGATAGTAACCTGTAAAATAAAACGAGCCACCGCTTTTAATTATCGAACACTTGTGATCGCGGATTGGAGTGCAGACTGCGGAGCAGATTTCCGCCTCCGTCAATACAGGGCTTAGAAGAGGTTCTGATAGAAGAGTGGCATAAAACTTCACTGGGGACTATACAACCATTATATTGCTGTATTCCAAGAAGAATCGCAGGTGTATTACTGGCAAATGGGGGCCTAATTCCTTATTAATAAAACATTCCCAAACACCTACAGGTATTCACATTATTTTGCTTATCTCCTGTATCTTGTTTATAAAACGCACTGTCTGTAAAATACTTGACGCGCCGAGAATTTATGGTTGGGTGTCAATGTAACTTAGTAAACGTACATACCATCGGTGGGCGGTTGACACAGTACCCCACATCAGACTGCTAACGAAGATACAAGCATACGGAATACGTTCCCAGATATGCGCGTGGCTCGAAGACTTCTTAAGTAACAGAACCGAGTACGTTGTCCTCGACGGCCAGTGTTCATCAGAAACAAGGGTGTCGTTAGGAATACCTCAGGGTAGTGTGATAAGGCCTCTGTTATTTTCTATATACATAAATGATCTGACGTACAGGATAGGCATCAGTCGGCAGTTGTTTGCTGATGACGCTGAGATGTATGGGAATGTGCCGCGTATGAGTGACTGTAGAATCATACATGATGACTTAGAGAACATTTCTAGTTGGTGTGATGAATGGCAGCTAGGTCTGAATGTATAAAAATATTCGTTACTGCGGATGAGTAGGGAAAACACTCCCGTAATACTCGGATTCGGCATTAGTAGTGTTGTTTAAATATCTGGGCGTAGAGCTGCAAGGCGATATAAAATGAAATGTGAGGATTGTGGTAGGGAGGGCAAATCGTAGACTTCTGTTTATTGGGATGATTATAGAAAAGTGTGGTTTATCTGTAGAACCTATTCTTGGGTGCAGCGCGAGTGTTGGGAATGCAAACCAAGTCGGTTTAAAGGAAGACATCGAAGCAACTCAGAGGTGGGCTGCAAGATTTGTTACCAGTAGGTTCGAACAACAGGCAAGTGTTACGGAGATGCTTCGAGAACTCAAATGGGAATCCCTGGAGGAGAAGTGACGTTCTTCTCGAGGAACACAACTGAGGTAATTTAGAGAACCGGTTTTTGAAGCTGACTCATAACTATCCTACTGTCGCCATCATACATCTCACAGTTAATTGTAACCCTCGCACCCTCGTAATGACGATGGAACACACAAACTGCATCGCGATTCATTACATCATTCTCCAGCCTTCTGTTCTTCAAGCGACTAACGCAGCTACGGTCACCGGATGGACGCTCCCCTCATTCTCTAGTTTCTTCTTGCTGACGGATCACTGACAGTTATTTATAACCCTCGTACCCTCGTAAGGCGATGGGACACACAGACTGCATCGCAACTGCATATATCAGCCTCCACCCGGCTTCCCTCCAAGCGACTGACACAGCCACGGTCACTGGATGAACTTTCTCCTATAAATCAAGTTGCGTGTTTCCATTGCACCACTGACAGTTAATATTAACCCTCGCACACTCGTAATGACCATGGAGCACACAAATTGGTCACGATTCAATACTTCAGTTTTCAGCCGACTTTTTGCAAAGAGACTAACGCTGCTATGGTGACCGGATTTACGTTCTCCTGGAAGTCATGTTTCTTGTTTCCGACGCACCACCTATAGTTAATGGTAACACTAACACCCTCGTAATGATGGTGTAACACACAAATTGCGTCGCGATTCAATACATCAGTCTCTAGCCGACTTCTGTCCAAGCGACTAACTCAGCCACATTTACCAGAAGGACGTTCCCCTGACAGTCAAGTTGCTTGTTTCCGACGCATCACTGTCAGTTAGTTGTAACTCTCGAACCTCGTAATCACGATGGAACACACAAAGTGCGCCGCGATACAATACATCAGTCTCCAGCCGAATTTTCTCCAAGACACTAACGCGGTTACAGTCACCGGATTTACATTCTCCTGGGAGTCAAGTTTCGTCTTTTCGACGCACCACTAACAGTTAATTGTATCTCTCGCACCCTCGTAATTACGATGGAACACAAAAATTTCGTCGCGATTTAATACTTCAGTCTAAAGCCGACTTTTCTCCAAGCAACTTCTGCGGCTACGGTCACAGAATTTACGTTTTCCTCGGAGTCAAGTTGCTTGTTTCCGATGAACCACTGACAGTTAATTATAAACCTCTTACGCTCTAAATGATATGGGACACACAAATTGCGTCGCGATTCAGTACTTCTCTCTCCAGCCGACGTTTCTCCAAGCGACAAACGCCGATGTGGTCACCGGATTTACGTTCTCCTGGGAGTCAAGTTGCTTGTTTCCGATGCACCACTGACAGTGAATTGTAACCCTCGCACTCTCGTAAAGACGATGGAACACACAAACTGAGTCACAATTCAATACACCAGTCTCCAGTGGACTTCACTCCCAGTGACTAACGCAGCCATGGGCACCAGTTGGACGATCTCTTGGGAGTCAAGTTTCTTGTTTCAGATTCACCACTGACAGTTGATTATAACCCTTGCACCCTCCCAATGACGATGATATACACTAATCGTGTCCCGATTCAATACTTCAGTCTAAAGATGAAATTTCTCCAAGCGACTAATGCGGCTAAGGTCACCAGATTTACGTTCTCCTGGGAATAAAGCTGCTTGTTTTCGACGTACTACTGACTATTAAATATAACCACCGCACCCTTGTAATGACGATGGAATCCACAAATTGTGTCGCGATTCAGTACTTCAGTCTCCACGTGACTACTCTAAAAGCAGCTGAATGGTTCAAATGGCTCTGAGCACTATGGGACTCAACTTCTGAGATCATTAGTCCCATAGAACTTAGAACTAGTTAAACCTAACTAACCGAAGGACATCACACACATCCATGCCCGAGGCAGGATTCGAACCTGCGACCGTAGTGGTCTCGCGGTTCCAGACTGCAGCGCCTAGAACCGCACGGCCACTTCGAAAAGTAACTGACGTGGCAACGGTCGCCGGATGTACATTCTTGTGGGAGTCAAGTTGCTTGTTTCCCACGTACCACTGACAGTTAATTGTAACCCTCGCAACCTCGTTATGATGATGAAAACCGCAAATTACGTCGCGATTCAATAGTTCAGTCTCCTGCCAGATTTCCTCACGGAGAAACTGTCATCGGATTTACGTTTTCGTGGGAGTCACGTTTCTTGTTTCCATCGAACTACGCACAGTTAATTGTAACACTCGCATCCTTCAAATTTCGAAGTAACCAACAATTTGTGTCGCGATTCAATACCTCAGTCTCTCACCGTCTTCTCTCCAAGCGACTATCTCAGCCATGTTCACCAAATGGACGTTCCACTGAGAAGCAAGTTGCTTTTTGTACCCTCGAAATGACGATGGGACACACAAATTACGTCGCAGTTCAATACTTCACTGCTTCCGCGACTTTTCTCCAAGCGACTAACGCTGCTACGGGCACCGGATTCTTGTTCTCCAGGGAGACAACTTTCGTGTATCCAACGCACCACAGAAAGTTAATTGTAACCCTCACACCCTTGTAATGTCGATGGAACATACAAACTACGTTGCGATTCAATACACCAGACTCTATCCGATCTTTCTCCAAGTGCCTAACTCAGCCACGGTCACCAAAAGACTTTCCCCGGGAGTCAAGTTGCTTTTTTCCGACCTACCACTGACGTTTAATTGTAATCCTCGTACCCGCGTAATGACGATGGGACACACAAATTGCGTTGCGATTCAATATTTCTGTCTCCAGCTGACCTTTCTACAAGCGCCTAATGCTGTTGTGGTCACCGGATCTTTATTGTCCTGGGAGTCAAGTTTCTTGTTTCCGACGCACCACTGAGAGTTAATTGAAAATATCGCAGCCTCGTAATGACGGTGGAACACAAAAAATTGCGTGCGATTTAGTACTTCTGACTACAGCCGAATTTTCTCCAAGCGACTAACGCGGTTACGGTCACTATATTTACGTTCTCCTAGCAGTCAAGTTTCTTATTTCCGACGCACCACTGATAGTTTATCGTAGCCCTCGACCCCTCGCAATGACTATGGAACACACAAATTGGGTCGCGATTCAACAGTTCAGTCTCCAGCCTTCCTTTCTCCAAGCGACGAACTTAGCCACAGTCACCAGTTTTACGTTCGCCTGGAAGTCAACTTTCCTGTTTCTGATGGACCATTGACAGTTAATTGTAACCCTCGCATCCTCCTTATGACGATGGCACGCAAAAACTGCGTCGTGATTCAGTACATCAGTCTACAGCCAACTTCTCTCCAAGCGACTTACGCAGCCACCATCACTGGATGGACGCTCTCCTGGGAGTCAAGTTTGATGTTTACGACGCACCACTGACAGTTAATTGTAACTCTCGCACCCTTATAATGATGATGGAACACACAACCTGCGTCGAGATTCAATACCTCAGTCTGGAACTTTGCTCTAGGCGACAATTCCAGCTACGGTCACTACTTTTACGTTCACCTGGTCTAGTTTCTTGCATCCGGCGCACCACTGACGGTTAATTGTAACCCTCACATTCTCGTAATGACCACGAACTTTTTGTGGCCATTCAATACTTTAATCCCCAAAAGACTTTTCACCAAACGACTAACGCGGTTACGGTCAACGATTTACGTTATCCTGGGAGTCAAATTTCTTGTTTCCGACTTACCACTGACTGCTGACTGTATCTCTCGCCTCCTCGTAATGACGATGGAACATAGAAACATTCAATACACGAATCTCCAGAAGACTTCTCACCAAGTGGCTAGCTCAACCATGGTCACCGGATGGCGTACTTTTGGGAGACAAGTTGCTTGCTTCCGACGTATCACTGGCAGGTAATTGTAGCCCCCGCACCATCGTAATGACGATGGAACACGCAAATGGCGTCGCAATTCAGTACTTCAGTCTCCAAATGACTTCTCTCCAAGCGACTACTGCGGCTACGGTCACCGGATCTGTGTTGTCTTGGGAGCCAAGTTGCTTGTTTTCGACGCACCACTGACATTTTATTGTAACCCTCACACCCTCATAATGACGAAAGATCACACAACATGCGTCGCGATTCTATACTTCAGTTGACAGTCGACTTTTCACCAAACTTCTTCTGCAGCTACGGTTACCGTATTTACGTTCACCTGGGAGTCAAGTTGCTTGTTTCCGATCTACATCTGAGAATTTATTGTAACCCTCGCACGATCGTAATGACGATGGAATGTACAAACTGCGTCGCAATTCAATACACCAGCCTCCAGCCGACTTTTCTCCAAGCGGCTAACCCAGCTACGGTCACCGGATTTACGTTTTCCTGGGAGTCAAGTTTCTGGTTTATGACGCAGCAATGACAGTTAATTGTAACCCTCGTGCCCCTGTAACTACGATGGAACACACAAACTGAGTCGCTATTCAGTAAGTCAGTCTCCAGGCGACTTCTCTCCAAGAGACTAATTCAGCTCTTGGACGTTCCCCTGGGAGTCTAGTTGCGTCCGATCCACAATTTTATCACAAGCAACCCTCGTAATGACGATGGAACACACAAATTGCATCATGATTCAATACCTAAGTATCCTCCTGACTTGTTTCCAAGCGAATAACGTGGCTACGGTTAACGGATGTACGTTCTCCTGGGAGTCAAGCTACTCGTTTCCGACATACCACTGACAGATAACTGTCACCCTCGCAACTTCGTAATGACTATGTAATATACAAATTGCGTAGCGATTTAATTCATCTGTCTCTAGCCCACTTCAAGCTACTAACGCAGCGACAGTCAACGGATGGACGTTCCCCTGGGAGTCAAGTGGCTTGTTTTAGACTCACCACTGACAGTTATAATTAACCCTCGCACCCTTGTAATGGCCATGGAACACACAGATCGCGTCGCGATTCAATACTTCAGTCTCCGACCGAATTTTCTCCAAAAGACTATCACGGTTGCAGTCACCGGATTTACGTTTTATTGAGAGTCATGTTTCTTGTTTCCAACGCACCACTTAGAATTAATTGTAACCCTCGCACCCTCGTATTGTCGATGGAACAAACAAATATCGACGCTTCTCTCAAAGGGAATAACTCAGCCACGATCACCAAAAGACGTTCTCCGGGAGACAAGTTGCTTTGTTCCGACGCACCACTGACAGATATTTGTAACTGTTCGTACTACTTCATTAGCTTAAACATTATTCATTTGTTTAAGGAAACGAATGACTTCTTGCGTAATAATATTTATGCAAGTAAGTGCTTGTGACCAGTAGGTGTCTCCTAACATCTGTTGTGGGAAAAGTGGCGTTTATTAGAAAATATTCATTAAACAATGTAACGTGCCACAATGGTTGTGGTTTCCCTCCGTAGTGTGTGCTGATGCGTTACGGCTGGCCACTGCGCCCCGTCATACCGTCTAATGGCAGCGACAGATTATCCAGCGGTTACTTCAGCTTGTGTGGTCCGCAGTTCGTGATCTAGTGTTTAGCATTGCTGCTTCTTGATCACTGGGTCATGGGTTCGATACCCGGTCGTGTCAGGGATTTTGTACGTCTGGGGACTGGGTGTATGTGTTGTTCTTATCTTGTCTTCATCGTTAGGGAAAGTGGCGGGTCTGGACTGTGTAAAGATAGGGAATTTGTACGGGCCCAGATAACCGTGCAGTTGAGCCACCCAAACACCACATATCGTCATCATTATCATCATAATAAGCTGGTGTGAGACCTGAAATCTTACGTCCTTGTAGTGGGTTCCGCACTACTACTTAAGCTCGCAGCATGCTCATGATATTTGCAGACACGACACAAACTGTAAGTTTGGGGAAACATATTGTGGTTCGAAAATGAAGGCTACCTTACAATGGGGACAATTCTTTTCAGAAAAAAAATATTGTCAAGGGACATGATACTTTGTGTAATCAGTATACACCTACCACAAAACGACAGAGTGCAGAAATTCACATGAAAAATCATACTTTTGACGACATAATCGACATTCAGACCACTGTGACGTGCGAGTAGAACAACATTCCAAAGGGGTCTTCCCACATGGTTGCATGAACGTTCTGTGCATTGTACTGAAGTGAGAGGACTATACAGAACACGTGAAGCATTAAAACCCACGCTTGACTTTTCTCCATTTTTTTTTATTAATTGAGTTTTGAAACTTTTGGGTCTGACTAGTTCATGCACCCTTACACCACTATCTCAATGCATAATTTACTGGGGCGTCTCAACACTCGCGGTCCTTCGGGCTGAGGAATTCCGACTTGTGGCGGCTCACTTGTATGGCGAGCAAACGAATCAGTGAAGCGTACAGAAATAAATTTGAGGGGGCACCTTGTAGGCTTGCTCCTCCAGCCGCCCGTCTCGCAGCTCCGTACTGTAGTGTGCAGCATTTCACATTAACAATAAATAAAGTAAATGGCGGCGCTAACTGCAGGAATGCATTGCTGATGTGCTTTCTCGTAAATTGAGTGTCGGACCCACAGCCTTGCTTAAAATGAAACCTCCATCCTTGTTCATTAGTTTTTCTATCTGTATTTCAAGACAATCTTTGATTATGGTGCGCCATAAATTTGACGTATGTACCACGATACCGATCTCATTTTTGTGATTTTATTAGTGGCAAGGTTCGATTACAGCCGATTTATTTTGTTATTTTAGTGGGGTGTGTCACGGAAGTACCTCGAACTCCTCAACGACTGTTCTAAAGACGAGTCCACGTAATGGATGCAACATTCATATGGAATGTGGCAAAGACCAGGCTTTCTGCGACTTGCAGCAGTTCTCAATTTGGGGTCCAGTCTCTTCAGCTAGGATTTCTTTGTTATAGATTGTTTTGACTCCAGGTGTGCTGGCAGAGGTCAGTGTACGTGACTGGCATATCCATGTTTGATTAATGTAAACAAAGTACAACGTAACTATTACTACAAAATGTAGGCTTTTTTTCTGGAAACTCTAGATATGTTGATTACAGTTACCCTTCAAATATCTCATTTTGATGCTATTAATATCTCTCTACACAAATGATGGTTAGAAGAAAACAGTAGCATGCGTACTGTGTCAATAATTGTCTCACGGTCATGATTTCTGGGTGTTGGTTATTATGTTGAAGTAAACCTAACACTCACAAGCATTGCTTAAGTTCGTGTCACTAACATGTGGTGACTGGTTTCTCAGTACAACAGAGCAACTCATCCTCCGGAGCTGACGGGCAACATGGCTGGTTAGTGGACACCCTGTGATGGCAGTGGTTGTAGTTATTGTTGATGGTTGGAACTGTGCCAGGTGACTGTTGGCAATAAGTGACTGATAGTAATTGCATTCAGAAGCAAACTCTTAAACGACCACCAAGTAGTAGTTGAAGTGCCTTGCGTGCTGTTGTAGTAGGGAAATACCCTCCATATAATATGGTATTGGTATGTCCATACATCTGAAAGGAAACCCAGTCTCTTCCTCTCGTCAGTCCAAATACTTGTTTACAATTTTTATTGATGTTGCACAATACTCACGTTTTCCATGCTCAAAGGAGCACGTAAGTCCATGGAATGTTCCTCTCTGAAACATATCCTGTGTTACCTTAAATATTGTTTGAAGATATTTACAGAAATGCGTGTCCTTCTGAGATGTCAGTTTGTCAGTCCAGTTCGACCACTTCCTCTGAGAAATACAAGTAACAATACTTCCTTAGTCTTCGTTCAATAGACTTCGTCTAAGACCTCTGGATGTCACTGCTGAAGGTGATGCTGTCTAACGAGGTGCTTTCCTTTGCCTTTTCTGCTGGAGGCTGCAAGTAGCCTGGGTCATAACTTTTTGTAATTGATGCGATGTGGAATACAACACCAAAAATAAATTTTTTGGTCTTTCATTTCTGACTAAATATTATTCTAAGCCATATCACTTTCAGCTTGATGAAAATACGCTGTTATTTGTAATGGTTTTAGGGCTATGGGGTTTCGTTTTATTACCTATACATCATTTGACTTCTTGTCATCAATCATTTTGTGTGTTCCTTGACGTGCACTTTTGAGTATACGTGAAATACGACTAAAAACATAAATGGTATGGCTAGATGAAATGTACTATGATGCAAAGGAAGTAAATAATTTATACATGAAAAATTAAAAAGAAATGAATATTTGAATGTAATAAAGCTAAAGTTCCAAACATACTTGTTGCATCAAAAATTACAAAAGGGCCCACGACAATAGTAGAAGATACATTTCACCTGACTACGATGAATTATAAAATCTACGTGCTCTTAATTCGTTATTTTAGAACTCTAACACACCTAATTACTATGGTAAAATGCAACTAACTTGAAAGCTGCGCATTATAATACATAAATGACGGCAATGTAAGCATATAAACTGACATCTTGAATGGGGTAATTTCATAAATTTTTTATTGAAAGGGTACAGAACCGCCCGACATTGAAAATAGGCACAACATTCTTCGTTATTCTTGTCAGAACAACATATTTTTTGTAATAATAACTCAATTTCACTTAATACACCGAAGCCGGATACCAGTTCAGGGAAGAATGACAATTTATTTATTTAATTGATCACATGTGCACTCTCACAAACGAAATCCCTACATCCATTTGATCAGATCTGCGAAATGAATGAATGTATGGTCGTCTGCTAACCACAGATAGTGAATATGCAGTATATGATCATCTTTGAGACGGTCGTTTGGTCGCCTTTGGTGGAACCAAAAAGATGAAATTTACCTGAGCTTTGAGCGCCTGAAAAGTGGCTGACCAATACAGTAACATGGTGCGCCCCCACCTCGACGGAGGTGCTAGCTGACCTGAAGAACAGCCATGTTTCAGCACTCTGCCGCTGGATCTAGTGTTGGTAAACCCTGTCTTAGGTGTGCTCCGTAAATAAAAAAGTGTGGAGAGAATGTTATGCATGTGAAATACTTAAGATTAGTTTGGAATAATAATTTCTCTGTTTCAGGAACTCTTGTGGGGGGAATTAAATGTCAGGCAGGTAATATTAAGGGGATCGTGGTAATCTCCGGAAGTGACCAACGGTCACAATGAAACCACGTGTAGCAATAATTTGAAATACTTCCGAGTGCTTAAGTTAAGCTGAATTACTAGCGTGTGCACTATAAGTTGCAAATATTTAAGAAATGGCGTGTGCAGGACTTGAAATTAGAGGCGAGTATTTTCACGTGGTGAGTACTGTGTGAGTCTCAATCTGTGTATGAGGCAAAGGATAAAGAGAAGTACTCGTCGATGGTATCAGTTGAGGACTCGCATGTGTGACGAATATGTTCTTAATATTACTTTGCGGGTTATGTTTCCGTGTGACGCTTGATTCAAACTATAACACTCTGACAGTGAAACAAGGTAAATCAGCCGTCTATCCAGCAACGCCACTTGGTTGGCATTGCACAGGAAGACGTGCATATATCCTCTAGAGTTGATAGTAGGAAAGAAAAGCTACGAAGTGGGGCAGTGTCGTGTGAAACTGAGATGAATTCCAATTGAAGTGGGAAAGTTGAAAGTGATGTGATTATAATGTTGTGACCATTTGTGGTGTTGTATTGTATGTTGCCAGTGTGGTGTATTTCATGAAATTTAAGTATGTGTGGTTGGCGTGGGAGAGTAACAAGGTAGTTTCAGAGGCAGTGGGTTATGCATGTTCTTTTTTGTACCACTCGGTCTGGAGGAAATTTTCGTGATGATGGGTGTGAGAGTCGAAGTGTGAGATACAGCAGAAGATCCACCATCCTATCCAGAAAGTGCACTCTAGTGTTAGATAATTAAGAGACCATAAGATAGAGAATCACCAATGTAAAGCCATGCCCACTGGGCGGAGTTTCTCATGTGAAATTGTTGTAGTAAATGTACTGGTGTGTTTGGGTTATATAATTTATCGGAATAAAAAATATAGTGAAAAGAAAAAGATTGGTGGCTTTTTCCTTCGAATAGTATGTTGTCATGATATCCAGAATTTACAATGTGTGCGCCATTCATATTCAGTGCGATGGCCACGTGTTGATCAAAGCCGTTAAATAAGAAAGGAAATGTGGTATTGCCAGTGCGTAGTGAATGGTCAAAGTTGTGTAAATTACTAATAGTCAGATGTGTGTTTCCGTTTCCGTTGCGTAATATTCAAACAGGAGAATAACTTGTAACTTAATTGTGAGTACTAGAGTTCATATTACTTGATAAATAAGAATGAGTCCACTCGCTTGGCAGACCACTCATCTTGCAGGCCTGACTGCTTGATGCCACAGTATGAGCAAGGCATGTGGGTGCCTCTCATTATAATGGTAAGAAACTATTAGTTTTCAGATTATTTCGATACTAACAAAAAATGATTTAAATTTCCAAACTTAAATCAGACTATCAAAGGAAATCGCATTATGGATTCTGTGTTGCAGTCTGCATTGTTCTGCAGCTCACAGGCTCATGTAGCATTAAACATATAGTACATATAAGTATTTATCTTTTAATATAGTGTTGAGTGAAGTAAGGAAATACTATTTCTGACTTCTTTCTAAATTTTAGCGGGCCGGAGTGACCGAGCGGTTCTAGGCGCTACAGTCTGGAACCGCTCGACCGCCATGGTCGCAGGTTCGTATCCTGCCTCGGGCATAGATGTGTGTGATGTCCTTAGGTTAGTTAGGTTTAAGTAGTTCTAAATTCTAGGGGACTGATGACCTCAGAAGTTAAGCCCCATTTCTAAATTTTGGATGCTGGATATATTCCAATATGGCTAAAATGAATTGCGAGCCTTAACTGAAACAATAGAGTTGGATAATCTTGAACTTGATTAAAGAGAGCGGCCATAATTTTTAGAGATCTGAGAAAATTAAATGACAAAGTAAATAGATTACTCATTGAGCTGAATAACAATTTTAATAACATACAAACAACAAGAAATTAATACAAAAGTGGATTCGGTATTCTGATTACTGATTCAAGAAGCAAATGAAAGATGGATTGGTTACTAAGATAGAAGAAATTAATAGCTACAAATCAAAACTTATTAGCGAAATATGGGGTCTATTACCAGCTTTAAAGGGACACATAATATCTGTAGGTGAGAAAAGCTGACCACACAGTGTTGAATTAAGGAAGTGAGGAAATGACCGGTGTTGTACCAATTTCAAAACTGTTAGATCTAAGATGATCTGAAATGGTAGTTTGCAAGCTTGTAATATTTCCAGCTCTTAGAACCATATCTTTATTCCTACATAGCAGGTCTGATTTGAGACACAGTACAGCAGCTCACATATGAAATGATAAGATCGTGTGAGGCAGGAATGACAGATTCTGATAACTTGTTACAACAATTGTGGGAAATTGCACCAAATAACAGACTTCTGGTTGGCTGCTGCAATAAAGAGACAGGGGGTGGAATTACCTTCTGAATTGTGAGCTAAAAATCTTATTTTCGATCATTAATGATGAAAAAAGTGGTGCTGGGATTTTTGATCATAGTGTCTAAGAGAACCTCTTAATACTGCAATGTCATTAATTAATCAAAACATCAATTCATACCTTTTAGAAGACTTTTCAATTTGCAGAAAGAACTGAATGACTTCATGTTCTACTAACCTCCATCGAATGAAAGAGTACTGAGGCGATTCGCACAAACAGTTGAATGAGGAAGAAGAAAACAAGCAGCTAAATAGTGCACATATTCGACAGGGAATCTGCGGCCAACACAAATTATTATCCAGTTCAGAAAATTGTAGTTAAGCTTCTGAAATGTTAACAATATTCTCTATTCAAGTTGGAAGTGAGAAATAATTGTATTTTGACGCGTATGAATTATTTGTAACTTATTGTGTGACTCATGAAATCGCGCTCATTACTGTTTTACAGGTTCGTTCAGTTATTACTTTATAATTATGAAGAAATGTTCACAGTGAAAACTATCTGGCACTTCTGCAAAAATCAGACCTTATTATTTCAGCTATAGAGAGCCTTAGGATGATTTTTCGTAGTTCCATTAAAGCCTTACAGTAAGCACAGTGGATTCTATATGCTATCTCTGAGGTGGGATAACATCACTTGAAGACACCATGGCGGTGTTTCGCTTTGACGTGGCAGGACACTTCCTCCTAGTCCACCACACATGGAGACAGTTACTTGCCATATTGCTAGCACAGAGCAGAAAATGGCTCTGGAGACAGACCCTTTTCAACTGTAGGAGCACTGGAAACTGCAGTGAAAACTTTACCTTGTGCTGAAAACTTTAGAGTATCTCATGTAAGTACAATAGAGTAAGTACTCTGCAAATGTAATAATTATGTAAAAGTTGAATATGTTGTGACAGATGTACAAATGCGAACGTGAATGTAAAATATTTTCTTCTTTTGAAATATGAGTTGTTGTCAGAGGAAGATGGCAGTGTGGTATTTGATGTTGAAGAGCACTTTGGTCTGTTCACTTAGTGTCCCGATAGGTAATTTCCATAATGTTGAGTTCAGTTAAATTATTTCAGTTTTTTTATTGGAGTAAAGCTGGCGATGTTGCATGCAGCTGCTTTACTGCCATAGATGACTGCAGTCACGTTAGTAATCTCCACACATTCAGCTGCTTCACCAAGGGTGAAACAGAAAATTACGCAGAGAAGAAAAGCTGAGAATAACTATGACTACATTGCCTCTGACTCTAGTCTGCATGATATTTGCTTTGAAAGAGCTGAAATTTCATTCTAATTTAGAGGATTATGTTCTCAAATGCTATAAATAAGTGCCTTAAAGAGTGTATTACATGTAGTCACAGAGCACGAAAATACCAACACTGCTATTAAGTCAGTATTCTAGTGGAAACTGGAAGTCTCTGATGCAGTGTTCATGAATATCTATTTTAGATTCAGCTGTAATTTCACATGCAACGTTTATAGTAAGAACAAGTATTTACAACTAAGTCATTTGGTTATTAAATCTTTTTATATTCAATTAGTAAACAATCTAAATTTCACTTGATCTTTAATATGTTGTTACAGTTACCAAAAAGTAGCACGTTGTCCATTATTTAGTTTCAAAGTAGTGAGTTACTTCCTGTAATATATGACACTGAGTTCCAACATGTAGTATGAAAGACCTGTTCACTTCTTGAAAATATCGAATGTGAACTGTCATTAAAAACAAGTATCATAAAAATACCCACTCTGGTCTATCTGCAAACTCTTTGTCCTCGCCAAAACGAATTTTTATTAATTTAAATGAAATCATCAGAGCCACAACATACACAAGCTTATGAATAAGTTATTCAATTACGAGTCGGTACTGCAGACCGAACAGTATATCACCTGTGTCTAGGACATGGAAACACGTGCTTCTCTAATTGGTTGCTTCTAGCAATGGCCGGTGGGAGTCGTACCTCTTCTCATATAAATGCAGCATGCATGGGGAGAAGTCTTCCGAAGTAAGAGTGATTTCAGGTGTGCCGCAGAAGAGTGTCGTAGGACCGTTGCTATTCACAATATACATAAATGACCTTGTGGATATCATCGGAAGTTCACTGAGGGTTTTTGCGGATGATGCTGTGGTATATCGAGAGGTTGAAACAATGGTAAATTGTACTGAAATGCAGGAGGATCTGCAGCGAATTGACGCATGGTGCAGGGAATGACAATTGAATCTCAATGTAGACAAGTGTAATATGCTGCGGATACATAGAAAGAAAGAACTCTTATCATTTAGCTGCAATATAGCAGGTCAGCAACTGGAAGCAGTTAATTCCATAAATTATCTGGGAGTACGCCTTAGGAGTGATTTAAAATGGAATGATCATATAAAGTTGATCGTCGGTAAAGCAGATGCCAGACTGAGATTCATTGGAAGAATCCTAAGGAAATGCAATCGCCGGCCGGAGTGGCCGTGCGGTTCTAGGTGCTGCAATCTGGAACCGAGCGACCGCTTCGGTCGCAGGTTCGGATCCTGCCTCGGGCATGGATATGTGTGATGTCCTTAGGTTAGTTAGGTTTAATTAGTTCTAAGCTCTAGGCGACTGGTGACCTCAGAAGTTAAGTCGCATAATGCTCAGAGCCATTTGAACCATTTGAAATGCAATCCGAAAACAAAGGAAGTAGGTTACAGTACACTTGTTCGCCCACTGCTTGAATACTGCTCAGCAGTGTGGGATCCGTACCAGATAGGGTTCATAGAAGAGATACAGAAGATCCAACGGAGAGCAGCGCGCTTCGTTACAGGATCATTTAGTAATCGCTAAAGCGTTACGGAGATGATAGATAAACTCCAGTGGAAGACTGCAGGAGAGACGCTCAGTAGCTCGGTACAGGCTTTTGTTGAAGTTTCGAGGACATACCTTCACCGAGGAGTCATGCAGTATATTGCTCCCACCTACGTATATGTCGCGAAGAGACCATGAGGATAAAATCAGAGAGATTAGAGCCCACACAAAAGCAAACCGACAATCCTTCTTTCCACGAACAATACGAGACTGGAATAGAAAGGGGAACCGATAGAAGTACTCAAGGTACCCTCCGCCACACGCCGTCAGATGTCTTGCGGAGTATGGATGTAGATGTACATGTAGATGTAGAAAAAAGAAATTTGACCAGTCGGAGCTCCTAAATCAAGTTTATGTTAACTACCAAGATATCGTTCCCAAAACGCCAAATGAATTTGTAGCATTATATCCTAATTATCTTACGGACTGGCATAAAAATATTTCTTCTCGGGTACAATTCACTAAGTTTATGTGACTCACTCTAGTATTCTACACCGTTATTTCACACGATCAGTCATTCTTACTTATTCATAAATTCAAGATTTATTCATTATGTACGCTTCCAATTTACTCTCCACACATTCTAGTGATAGGCGAAAGGGATTTTTTTTTTACTCCGAAGAATTTTATGCGATAAAGAAGTTTCTATACTTGTGGAACTGAGGTATTGTGGAAAGATCATGGTGCCACACCACTATCGGCTAAGCACATCGATACCAATGACATTAGCGATGTCTCGTTGAGATCTGTAAAGACGAATGGGAGGGACTAAAGAAGACACACCCTTTCTCATCACAGCAACACCGTCGTGCTGACTGCCATATTGAGCTGAGCATGGAAGCACGCCTTCTCAGTTGGGAACCTCAGCTGAAATAATCAACATAATCGAATCAGAATAAAGGGTTATTTAAATCTCAGATGGAAATGTACTATTATAGTTGTTGAACTTTGTACATCAAGAGAGTAGTTTGTCAGTGTGTCAAGTGATGTTTTAACAGTCTGTGACACCTCTCAATTGTCAAGCATCCTGTGACAAAGAAATATATCAAGTTAAGTAAATCTTTTTGTCATTCATATTATAAAATGAAATAAAATTTCAATTATTGCGGTATCAATGAACCAGCTCACAAACGTTATTGACCTGAAATTTATAAGGCAAAATTATACTTTTATGTAGGCTCCCTGTAGCAAGTTTCGTTAATGTTGATGAACGGATACGGATAAAAATGGAATCACAGCCTTGTGTATGAGTTTCCTCTTCTAGCCACCCACACGCATACTGCAAGGTGTGTCTTTGTGAGATGAGTACGTGTTATGTGATAGTTTGTGAAGTGACCCTAATACCCACGCAGAAAAACACCATGGACGAACAATTTCATCTTTCCTGCAGCTACCAGCAAGATGGTTGAATGATTCATCTGTTAGTCTGACTGCTTACATGAAGTTATTCCTATTTCTACTGTCTCTACAGCCATTGTAATTTCAAATAATATCTAGGTTTGTAAAGTTATTCCTTGGATTTTTGCGTTATTGCCAGAAGTTTCGTATCAGAGCGAAAATGATTGGCACGGTTGAGGCGGGCCTGTAGCGAACAACGCCAGCCATCCAGGTGGAGCAGTCAGCAGTAAGTGCTCTGTTCCCACTCTACCCTGTTCCCCCCACCGCTAGCCGCCCATTCTTGTGGCACTGCAGTATAAAAGCTGCACCTTCACTGGCGGGCGACCCCGAAGCCGGCGTCCATTAGCAGACGCAATGTGAGTGACCCTCGACCTCAGCGGTGCACACGAAATACGAGCGAGCTGTGAACAGCTTAATGGCTCTCCAGCCCGAATAGCTCCTATTGACATTCGTAACGCCGGCGCGACTTCATTGTTGGGTGAATATGATTTATTTCGATTTCGCTCTAAAGTTCTGTTTTGTTGAGCTGCAAGAGATCAGAGTATCGAGACGTGTTTTCTGAACCACCAATTTTGAGTGTATGATTTCTATTACGTCTTCCTGTTTTAAATGGCGAGCACCCTCTCTTTGTCGAGATACGTAAGGCAACTAAAAGAGCAGCGTCGATATCTCAACAAAATGTTTGTTAAGTGGAAGCGAGGGAAACTAAAGAATTTTTAAAAGCTAAACAAACAGAAATGGTATTTGCACACAGGAGATAATTTCCAACGTTTTGCTTAGTTGAGATACTTGTTTTTGTCATTGTACGAAAACGAATGGAATTCATATCACTAAGGCATTACCCCGGAACTCGTAACCTATGAGGGTCACTCTAAAAGAAATGCACACTATTTTTGAAAAAATACGATTTTCGTTCTGCATGTGTGAAAGTTTTACAGTGTGTAGATACAATTTCCATTTGTTTTCAAACTTAGTTCAACCTGTTTCCTTGAGTGGCGCCGTCACAGAATGTCTTCAAGATGGCTGCTACACTTGACGTTCGTCAGAAGCAACGTACTGTCATAAAATTCCTGTGCTGTGAAAACAAGACAGTTGGAAACATTCACAAGAGGTTGAAAAAGGTGTATGGAGATGCTGCTATCGATCGCAGTACAGTTGGTGGGCAAGCAGGTTACGTGATGAAAGCGGGTACGGCAATATTGAGGATTGTCCTCCCAGCGCAGGACTCGTACTGCACACACTCCAGACAATGTGCAGAGAGTTAACGAATTGGTGACTGCTGACAGACGCATCACAGTGAACGAATTGTCACGCTACGTTGGGTTAGGGGAAGGAAGTGTTAGCAGAATACTGAAAGTGTTGGTGTTCAGAAAGGTTTGTGCCAGGTGGGTTCCCAGGATGTTGACAGTGGCTTACAGAGAAACAAGGAAAACGGTATGCAGCAAACTTTTGGAACAGTGCGAGAATAGTGGAAATGAATTTCTTGGAAGAGTTGTGACAGGTGATGACGACACTGAAGAAACTTCGAGCTCGACTGAGTCGTGTTCGACCACATCGGCAGAAGCAGGATGTTTTGCTGTTGCACCACAATGCACGACCACATGTCAGACAAAAAACCTTGGAATCGATCACAAAACTCGGATGGACAACACTGAAAAACCCTCCTTACAGACCTGACGTGGCTTCATGTGACTATCTTCTCTTTGGGAAACTGAAAGACTCTCTTCGTGGAACAAGGCTTCAAGATGATGACTCCCTTGCGCACGCTGCCAACTCGCTTCCCACGCCCGGGTTCCCGGATTCGATTCCCAGCGGGGTCAGGGATTTTCTCTGCCTCGTGATGACTGGCTGTTGTGTGCTGTCCTTAGGATAGTTAGGTTTAATTAGTTCTAAGTTCTAGATGTTAAGTCCCATAGTGCTCAGAGCCATTTGTACCATTTGAATCACGCTGCCAAACAGTGGCTCCAACAGGTTCGTCCAGAATTTTACCGTGAGGGTATATAGGCGCTTATTCGAAGATGGCGTAAGGCAGTTCAGAGGGATGGAAATTATGTGGAGAAATGAAAATGTTGTTCCTAAAGGATGGATCTACACACTGTAAGACTTTCAAACATGTAGAATAAAAGATGGATTTAAAAAAAAATAGTGTGCATTTCTTTTGGAGTGACCCTCGTAGAACACTATTACAGGTTGCCTGTCTAAAAAGACTAATAAGTGTGTCCTGGTAGGACGGATGTGTGCGTTCTAGGGAAACACAAGAACGCGCTGAAAGTAACACAGAATAGTGAATGGTAAAATATATTACTCAACTTTGGTAACGCTGAACCAGCAGTTGTAGAACACAGGTGTAGCGTAAATGTCCTGCGTTAACTACATTTCCATGAACACAAGCTAAATAACGTTGGAAGAAAACTAATATTCTGTCTTGAGTCCTATACGAAGATCACTTCCAGATAGACAGTTCAGTTAAATCTCTAGGCAGGTGGTCTCTGTCCGTACACGATAATTCTATTCACTGTTGTGTTTGTACTGAGGACTGCCTACTGTCTGCTTATCGACCGCTGTTTCTATCTCACTCGACTACCTGTAGACTGGAAAATAAGACGAACGCTCTGCAGGAACTCCCTGGCGAAACCCAGACTGACTCGCAACTTCAAGCTGACAACTCCTGCCAGTGCGCGGTTACTTAAACGAGAGTCCCTCTCTCACCTTGGTGGAGCTCCCTCTCCAGCAGGCGTGATTCTGGCAGGCGACGCGGTTGGTTTGCGCGCAGCGATGTTCTTGCTGCGGACGGACGTACACCGACTACTGTTGCCAACAGTCGCAAACCCATCTTCTGTGGTATCTCGGTACACCACATTTTCTCTAGTTGGCTAGCGTATTTGTAACTTGTGCAAAATAAATTTTTCCTTAGAACGGACCCTGTTTTTAAGCAAGCTCAGCCGGCCGAAGTGGCCGTGCGGTTAAAGGCGCTGCAGTCTGGAACCGCAAGACCGCTACGGTCGCAGGTTCGAATCCTGCCTCGGGCATGGATGTTTGTGGTGTCCTTAGGTTAGTTAGGTTTAATTAGTTCTAAGTTCTAGGGGACTAATGACCTCAGCAGTTGAGTCCCATAGTGCTCAGAGCCATTTGAACCATTTTTTAAGCAAGCTCAGGTTCGTAGCAGAACAACCAATTGATCATAGAGTAATTTTGGCGATTAAGCAAATTTGTGGTGAATTGGAGCTCATTCCCTTCCATCTGTCCTTGTGGCGTTCACTTTTTTTAGTCCTAGTTTTCCTGTACTGTTCGTATTTATTCTTAGTTAATGGAAAAACATTTGGTGAAACGATTTTGTCTAAAAGCAGTGCCTGAGTTACTGAACTGATTGATATCACGTGAAGTCTGTCGGTGTTGCCCACTTCTCCTTGCCTATCCTCTTTATTGGTCAGCCACAGAGCTTATCGCGTATGAAGCATTTTAAATGGCTGCATGTCTTGATTTTTCACTTAATTATTAAGGTCAGAAATTGTCTTTTCACTTCGAAACATGGTGGCGCGTGTTATAATGGCAGGAGGTGGCTCCGGTACCGAGAGCAGATTGAACTAGGAACAGCGTAATGGACTACTCTCATGAAAGGATTTATGAACTTTTGTGGGACTTTGTAACTTGTTCATGATAGTTAAATATTGTTAAAAAAATTTTCTTTCTTCTTTTGGATGGTTCATATAGTACACTACTGGCCATTATAATTGCTACATTGGTTATTTCATTTTCCTACGGTTAAATATTGTTAAAAAAAATTTCTTTCTTCTTTTGGATGGTTCATATAGTACACCACTGGCCATTATAATTGCTACACCAAGAAGAAATGCAGATGATAAACGGCTATTCATTGGACCAATATATTATACTAGAACTGACATGTAATTACATTTTCACGCAATTTGGGTGCAGAGATCCTGAGAAATCAGTACTCAGAAAACCACCTCTGACAGCAATAACGGCCTTGATGCGCCTGGGCATTGAGTCAGACAGAGCTTGGACGGCGTGTACAGGTACAAGTGCCCAAGCAGCTTCAACACGGTACCACAGTTCATCAAGAGTAGTAACTGGCGTATTGAGACGAGCCAGTTGCTCGGCCACTGTTGACCAGACGTTTTCAATTGGTGAGAGATACGGAGAATGTGCTGGCCAGGGCAGCAGTCGAACATTTTCTATATCCAGAAAGGCCCGTACAGGACCTGCAACATGCGGTCGTGCATTATCCTGCTGAAATGTAGGGTTTCATAGAGATCGAATGAAGGATACAGCCACGGGTCGTAACACATCTGAAATGTAAAGTCCACTGTTCAAAGTGCCGTCAATGCGAACAAGAGGTGACCGAAACGTGTAACCAATGGCACCCCCATACCATCACGTCGGGTGATACGCCAGTATGGCGATGACGAATACACGCTTCCAATGTGCGTTCACCGCGATGTCCCCAAACACGGATACGACGATCATGATGGTGTAAACGGAACCTGGATTCATCCGAAAAAGTGACGCTTTGCCATTCGTGCACCCAGGTTCGTCGTTGAGTACACCATCGCTGGCGCTAGTGCCTGTGATGCAGCGTCAAGGGTAACCGCAGAAATTGTCTCCGAGCTGATGGTCGATGCTGCTGCGAACGTCGTCGAACTGTTCGTGCAGACGGTTGTTGCCTTGCAAACGTCCCACGTCCCCATCTGTTGACTCATGCATCGAGACGTGGCTGCACGATCCGATACAGCCATGCGGATAAGATGCCTGTCATCTCGACTGCTGGTGATACGAGGCCGTTGGAATCCAACACGGCGTTGCGTATTACACTCCTGAACCCACCGATTCCATACTCTGCTAACAGTCATTGGATCTCAACCAACGCGAGCAGTAATGTCGCGATACGATAAACCGCAATCGCGATAGGCTATAATCCGACCTTTATCAAAGTCGAAAACGTGATGGTACGCATTTCTCCTCCTTACACGAGGCATCACAACAACGTTTCACCAGGCAACGCCTGTCAACTGCTGTTTGTGTATGAGAAATCGGTTGGAAACTTTCCTCATGTCAGCACGTTGTAGGTGTCGCCACCGGCGCCAACCTTGTGTGAATGCTCTGAAAAGCTAATCACTTGCATATCACAGCGTCTTCATCCTGTCGGTTAAATTTCGCGTCTGTAGCACGTCATCTTCGTGGTGTCGCAATTTTAATGGCCAGTAGTGTAATAACGGCGATTACGTTTTGGCTTAACAACTTCGTGTGTGTGGTTTGTGGTGGTTAATTGACAATCAGATTTGTGATATTCCGTTGCGTACCTATATTGAGAAAAGTGCAACTCCAAATTAATTTCAGTTTCATGTGTCCGCTAAACGGCGATTACAAGCAAAACAATCATGAATGCTAACTGCTGTTTTCAGTGACTTTTTTTGCGAAGGTAATGAACCTCTTTCCCTATTTCTACGCAATACGTTACATATATTTAGTTTATGGGTAACTGTCAGTCTCTGCAACTATCGTCGATCCTCTGAAGGTCTTCTGCTATTCGCTACAGTATTCTGGGGTTGTAACTTCCCTATTGGAAACAGCATCATTCGTCAATAGACTCTAGGTGCCTCTAGAGGTGTCCACGAGATCATTAATATAAACTATGAAGTTACTGCCTTAAGAGCCTTGCTTTGGAAATTCATGAGATAAATTTTTATTTCTTAATTTATGTGCCATTAGGAACGACAAATGGATTTCTGTCTGCAAGGAAGTCCTGAATCCAATCACAAATCCGGTCTGCTACTCAATAAGCATATACGGGGTATCCATAATTATATTTACAAATTAATACATCAGCATCTTTACAAAAAAAAAAAATGGCTCGGAGCACCATGGGACTTAACATCTAGAACTTAGAACTACTTAAACGTAACTAACCTAAGGACATCACGTACATCTATGCCCGAGGTAGGATTCGAACCTGTAACCGTAGCGGTCTTGTGGTTCCAGACTGAATCGCCTAGAACCACTCGGCCACACCGGCCGGCCAACACATTAACAAAAATACTAGATATTAATAAGTGACTTTAAATCTGTGGTAGAATAACTTATAAAATTTTATACATATTCACTGAGGCGCCGAAGAAACTGATATAGGCATGCGTATTCAAATTCAGACATATAACAGGCAGAGTACGGCGCTGCGGCCGGCAATGCCTATACGGAGTGAGTCACTAACTATTGCCACCTAGAATAACTCCGAACGTATGAGAGTAGCTGAAAAGTTTGTGGGACAAATCTAGCATTTGGACAACGAGGGCCATAATATGACGTTGGTTTTTTGTTGCTAGGTGGGTTTGCGTCAGAGATATGAAGGTCAACTTTCTTTATAAAATGGGATGCTATAGTTTGTTACTTATTTTCTGATAGCGTCTATCGAGACGAATCTAATGAGGTGTAACAGTAAGGTCTTTGGAGGTCAACGAAGGTCAAAAAGGTGGCATTGTCGTCCATTTAAGGGAGATGTTCGAAGTAATGACCATTGGTATCAATGCAGTGCTGCAATCGTCTTATCATGGATTTAGTGGTATTCCTTATCTCCTCAGCACTTACCGAAGCACATGCTCTGACAATTCTCTCTCGTATATCGAGCAAATAGTAAATATTCGCCGAATACGGCGTATCCATCTAACGTGGCATTGACATGTAAACACCATTCGAAGTTTTCGCAGTATGCTGGCCGGGGTGGCCGATCGGTTCTAGGCGCTACAGTCTTGGACAGCGCGTCCGCTACGGTCGCAGGTTCGAATCCTGCCTCGGGCGTGGATGTGTGTGTGATGTCCTTAGGTTAGTTGGGTTTAAGTGGTTCTAAGTTCTAGGGGTCTGATGACTTCAGAAGTTAAGTCCCATAGCGGTCAGAGCCATTTGAACCATTTGTTTCGCAGTACAACACTAATAGGAACGGTAAGACTAGTATCGTCGAATCAAGCGAATGTGAACGATGTATTCGTTCGAACAACCAGTCGATATGCTTCTCATTTACAGAGAATACCAACGAAATTCAGTGAGAGCTAGAGACTTATACGCTGAAAGATATCCTCAATGTACTCACGCTACACGTCGTACATTTAAATAAGTGTATGATAAATTGAGAACAACTGGATATTTACCGTATCAGAAACATATCCTCAACGGAAAGTTACTAACGATGAAACGTAAATTTGTACTCTTGTCACTGTTTCGAGATCCTTGTGTTAGTTCGCGTCAAATTGCAGGGGAATCTGTCACGAGCCAGAGTAGTGTTTTTGGTGTTCTGCATCGCCATAAATGTCATCCTTACCATATCAGTCCCCACCAAGATTTAACTGGTACGAATTGTATGCGTCGCATTGAATACTGCCGATGGGCTCTTAACTTCAGATTCAGAGGGATGACAAACTTATTAATTTCATTTGATGTACTGACGAGGCTACATTCAAGAACCGTGGAAATGATAATTTGTATATTATGCATTATTGAGAAAACGGAAAATCCATGTTGGCTGCCGCAGTTGCACACAAGAAACTGTGGTCGGTGAATGTATGGTGTAGGATTCTTGAGGACAGAATTATAGGCCCCCATTCCATCGAAGTAAATCTTAATGGTAGGAAGTACACCACATCCGTGCAAAAAACATCAGGTCTGTTATTGGAAGAAATACCTGTAGTAACAAGGAACAGAATGTACTATCAACACGATGGGTGTCCGGCACATTTTTCGCTGATGGCTAGTAATGAGTTGCAGAGACAATTTCCAAACCGTTGGATTGGACGCGGAGGAGATGTGATTTGACTACCCTGGATTTTTTCTTGTGGGGATTCATAAAAGATATTGTTTCTAAAGATGTTACAAGTACACCCGAAGATATGAGAGAGAGAATTGTCAGAGCATGTGCTTCGATAAGTACCGATGTGATAAGAAATACCACTCAATCCATGATAAGAAGATTACAGCACTGCATTGATACCAGTGGTTATCCCTTCAAACGCCTTCTTTAAATGGACGTTCATGCCACCGTTTTGACCTTCGTTGACCTTCAAAGACCTTATTGTGACACCTAATTGGATTCGTCCTGATAGCCGGTATCGGAAAATAAGTACCAAAGTACGTTACTTCACCTTAAAAAATAAATAAATAAATAAAAAAACAACTTCTTGCAGCTTCTTTCCCAGAAACTTTTCAACTCCTATCTTACTTTCGGGTTCATTCTTGGTGGTAATAGTTAGTGACTAACCCTGTACAAGACAACAAGTATCTGCCGCAGTTATTAGATCGGTTACTGATGCCACAATTGCAGGTTATCAAGATTTCAGAATGTTTGAACGTGGTGTTTTAGTCGGCGCACGAGCGATGGGACACAGCATCTCCGACGTAGCCTTAAAATGGGGATTTTCCCGTACGATCGTTTCACGAATGTACCGTGAATATTATAAATCCGGTAAAACATCAAGTCTCCGATATTGCCGCGGCCGGAAAAAGCTCCTGCAAGAAGGGGACCAGCGATGACTGAAGAGAACCGTTCAAAGTGACAGAAATGCAACCCTTCCGCAAATTGCTACAGATTTCAACCTTCGGCAGATTGCTGCAGATTTCAATGCTGGCCGTCAACAAGTGTCAGGGTGAGAATCATTCAACGAAACGACATCAGTGTGGGGTTTCGCATCCAAGGGATCACTCGAGTACCGTTGATGACTGCATGACAGGAAGCTTTTCGCCTCGCCTAGGACCGTCAACACCGACATTAGACTGTTGATGACTGGAAACGTGTTGCCTGGTCCGACTCGTTTCAAATTGTATCGAGTGGATCGACATGTACGGGTGTGGAGGAAATTCGTGAATCCATGGAACCCGCATGTCAGCAGGGGACAGTACAGGCTGGTGGAGGCTTTGTAATGGTGTGAGGCGTGTGCACTTGGAGTGATACGGGAACTGTGATACGTCTAGATACGACTCTGACAGGTGACACGTATGTAAGCACCCTGTCTGATCACCTGCATCCATTCATGGTTATTGTGCATTCCGACGGACTTGAGCAATTTCAGCAGGACAATGCGAAACCACACTCAGCCCAGAACTGCTACAGAAAGGCTCCAGGAATACTCTTCTAAGTTTAAACACTTCGGCTGGCCACCAAACTCCCCAGACATGAACATTACTGAGCAAATCTGGAATGCCTTTCCATGTGCTATTCAGAAGAGATATCCAACCACACGTACTTTTACGGATTTATGGAAAGCTCTGCAGTATTCGTGGTGTCAGTTGCGCCTAGCACTACTTCAGACGTTAGTCGAGTCTATTCCACGCTGCGTTGCGGCACTTGTGCGTGCTCTCAGGGGCCCCACACGATATTAGGCAGGTGTACCAGTTTGTTTGGCTCTTCGGGGTATATGGCGTCCGTTCTTTCGGACATATAAATAGTGCTACAGAATTCATGTTACATACTTCTGCAACTTGTGGAGGGGACTTAGTAGATCAAGTTCTCCTCAGGAGCCCATGTCCGGAAACATTGCCAGCTATGAATATCCGTTCTGTAGAGGAATTGTGTTTCTCACTAGCGCAGATGTAGAAGTGCCCATAGCTCCACAGGTGCGTATTTTACAGCCCGTGCTTACTAGACTTTTCTCCTAGTCTCGGTGCATACTACCACCTCTGAAGGTTGCATACCCAACACTCGTTGCCTCAACAGTAGTAGTACATCTATTCCACTGTAAGAGGAATCAGAATGGTTTTCGTTTTTAACTTTAGACTAGTTCATCTCGTAACCAGAGACCCTCACCTCAAGTTGATACGCTTATCGGTCTCCATCATTCTTGAAAATTTCTAGCACCATCTGACGGAATCACCAATTATATACTTGGCTTTACAGGCGCCGGCGCGTTTAAGTTTGGCCCTCTATAGTCTCGCGGGGAGGGGGATCGGGGCATGGGTCCTTATTCAAAACCTGATGTACTAAGTCCCCTATATAGCTTCTAGAGGTGTTTAGCATGAATCATTAAACGCCCTGTATAATTAATGCGAGTACGATCAATGATCTCTTCAGTATAGAGGCACACCTACACTTACGGGAATCGGCTAGTTAGAATAACTTGGAAGGGACACTACATTCGTAGTGTGTTGACAGGTCGAAAATTTGGGTCTGATGGGAGGTTCAAAATGGCTCTGAGCACTATGCGACTTAACTTCTGAGGTCATCAGTCTCCTAGAACTTAGAACTAATTAAACCTAACTAACCTAAGGACATTACACACATCCATGCCCGAGGCAGGAGTCGAACCTGCGACCGTAGTGGTCTTCTGGTTCCAGACTGCAGCGCCTTTAACCGCACGGCCACTTCGGCCGGCTGATGGGAGGCGTACTAGGATAGTCCGTGCAGTTGCTATGGCCACTGTGACCGGATGGCGTAGTGGTTAGCGCGCCTGCCTTGTAAGCAGGAGACTTCGGTGCGAATTCCGGTCCGGCACAGATTTTCAATGTGACTCATTGATTTAAATCAGTGCCCGCTTGCAGCCAGCTTCTATAACTCCGTTGTGCCTTATAAAGTTTTGTTCCTCATTCATACTCATCAATGTGTCCACCTTTAGCGGCACTGATTGTGTCCAGTCGGAATTCCATTTCTCTCCACGTACAATTGAAGATCTACTCGGTGACTCGTTCCGATGCATTGAGAATGCAGGCCTTTAAGTCCTGTGGATCTCTAACCTTGGTTCGGTACATCAGATCCTCTACAAAACCCCGCAGTAAGAAGTCTGATGGCGTGAGGTCAGGGTACTGCGGCGACCATCGAACTGGACCATCCGGAAACTTTTCATTTAGAAACTGACGGACATTTAGGGTCCAGTGGGATGTTGCCCATCCTGCTGGACGTAAGGTAGCAGGTGTTGCATTTGCAGCACAGCAAACTCCAGTAACATGTCCCGATGAACTCCATCATAGACGAAAAACTATGAAAGAGAATGAGCCAATGATGCACCAAACATAGGGCTTGAGACTGACTCTTTCCAATTCTGTCTAACGTGAGGATGCCTGAATTAGCTGGACCTTCTAGGAATATAACCACAACCTCTTATGCAATACAGCGTGCAATGTTAATCGCGACATTTCCAATTCTCTGGCCGTCGTACGCACAGATTTTTTCGGACTCCTTGCAAATGCCTAGCGTACCTTGTCCACGTTGGACAAACACTTGGTCGCTCCGCCCCCTTTTTATGGAGAACACTACCTGTTTCCACAAAATGATGTACGCCAAGCTCGAATAGCTGGTCAGGATGGTGGTTGCCTTCCATATCATGTTTGAAAGTTTCGTTGCACTTGGGTGTCGGACGTCGTCTGTGTGAACCAGGCCATACAGTGAGCTTTATCCTGTGGCGTCCACATTTTGTCATGTTTCAGAGTTCAGTTCTGGGTCAAAATTGCGTTAGTTGGAAGGTAAAAAAAAAACTTTAAGAGTTATCACATGTTGAAAACCATTTGTTAATATCTAGTAGGATTTTAAAGTTATTAAAGTATTAAGCTGCAGAGATAATTTATAGACACCTGTGTTTTGTTCGGTAAATGACAGTGTTGAACTGTATAAAATACACTATGAAACTTTCGCAAGATCTTTAAAGAGAAGATTTTCGGTCTCCAAAAACGTCATGACGTGTCAACAATTTTTTTTGTAATAGTGGTAACATGGTATGGATAGTATCGTAAATCTTTCCAATGACGGACAAGGAGAATTCGTGCGACCCACTACTTTGGAGAAGCTTCTGTTGCTAGTCCGGGGCCATTCTAAAGCAAAACATGTGAAACAGTTTACAGCACTGCGCTCCCGTTACCGAAAAAGCAATCGAGGTCAAAAGCTTTTGATGCAGACTCCGATGCGGATCAAATGAGGTCGTTAAAACGGGCTACAAATAAGAAAACACTAGCCGACAAACCCGGCATTGCCCGGGTATTCATTTCGCCAATTTTATATTAGAAACGAAACAAGAAATGAACTGTTTGTCGTGTGATATCGAAAAATACCTCCGAAATTATGATATATTTGTGTCAGTACGTACAACGGCATATGTGGATACTGTTTGCACAATATGTCGCGAATAGCAAAGAAATAATAAATTCAAACGTCATGCATAGTGAGGCATTTTACCACGCATTTCAGTGTTTATGACGTTATACCTCATGAACTATGTGCTGCACCATGATATAATTTTGTAGGTGCATTTAGTGACATATGTGGCTACTGCCTGCTAAATTTATTGCGACAAGACTTCATAAACACAGAAGTATTGAATTTAAAAGTCATGGATGATGCAGCGGTTTTTGACGCATCTCATTGTTAAGACGTCATATTTCATGAACTGTGATAGGTAGGTGGTTCCTACACAGACAGCGATTGTTACGTCATAGTGAAGGATACGTGAACCGTGTTTGATTGAAATCGGTCTACTGGTACACACGTACATGAATTTTTAATAATATGTATGGATTAAACATACACATTTGAGCCAGAACATATCCATCTGCTTAACAATGTGTTGGTTCACCTGTGGAACGCCATACAATACACAGCAGGTTTTCTGCATGGCATGGGTTCGATAAGTTCTTGGTTGGTCTCCGGAGGTATGTGTACGCCCAAAGACACGGTGTTCGCGTAATGCTTATTATTTCTGGGCACAGGAGTGACGCCCGTTGTGACCCAGATGTATTCAGTCTGGTTGAGGTAAGGCGAATTATTTGGTCAAGACATCAACATGATTTCCTTATCGTGTTGCAATATCACTGTAGCACGACTCTGGTCATGTGAAACGGCCAGTTGTCGTGCTGGTAGATGCCTGCTCTCCTGGGGAAGACATCAACGATGAAGAGATGCAGGTGGTCTGCAGTATTGTCCTCGACATCTACAGCTGACATAGTCCCTTCGATCACTACTACAGGTACCACGGAAGCCCAGATGAGTGTGGCGCATAGCAGCAATTGTCAGCAGCAGCCTGTGTCTGGCGCAGACCACGTTTACAATAGTCGTTCGCCTGGATGACGACACTTCCGGACTCAACCATCGAAGTAGGCGATGCGATACCACCGATCCACGGTCCAAACTCGATGACCCTGTCCACACTTCCATGGTAACTGACGATGTCGCTTGGTCTTAATGGGAGCACGTACAAGTCGTCTGCCGCAGAGTTCAAATTTCAACAAGATTTGCTTCGAAACTCTTGGAACTGCACAAGATTTCTGTTCTGTCGTCAGATGTGCTGTAGATCGCCGCCTATTCTGCATTCCAGAGCGGACAAGTTTCCATCTTCACCTTCAATGATGGGGTGTGGACGTGCAACATCTTATTGTGGTTTTATCGTCCCTCGATAACTTTCCAAGGATGCTTAAGTCAGTACCATGTGAGCAGACGAGTTGATCCGACAATTCACAGGCGCCAGACCATAATATTGAGAAACGCTTATATTAGTGGATTTCTCCATTTGCGGCACGTATCTTTGATAGAATGATTTCGCAGTTCTTCTCCGCTCTGCTGATATACCTTCCTTAACGCGCAATGTGCTTGGAGCAATACATCTTCATAATTCTGATGGCGGCAGATACTGATAAAATTTATGTTTCACTTTTTTCAATAAAACGAATTTTATTGTGAACAAGGGGGGAAATGTGATCGTCGTACATGTCTTCCAGCCGTGTAGTGCTTAGCTCCTTCTCAGAGTTAAGAACTTTTATTACGAATTTGCAAAATTTCACAAACTTGACTAAACATATAGCTGATTCCATAAAGATGCCTTTACGTAATAAAATCAGCTGTCAGCACTAATACTGCGTACGTCATACGCTTCGAAATCATCCGTCAAGGGAAGTGTTTTCGAAAATTTAAAGTAAGTTTGGTATTCTACAGCTGGTGGACGGGAAATATGTGCGCATAGGAACATTGATTTTATCCCGCCTGTTTAGAAGTAGCTGTCAGCAATGACATATCTTACTTGTGAACCTATGAACATACCTATCACTTTCGCTTAACTCAGAAGAGAAACTTGGTTCACATCTACCGAAAAGTAATCGAGCCTGTATTTGCCTGAGTTTTATATGTTTGCGGTGCCACGTTTACCTTCTTATGCTCAATTACGGGCGGAAAAGCGATTCTGTCTCTGGTCAAATTTTTTTCGTATTGATTACTCATGCTGTCCCTCTCGAAAATAAAACATCAGTACTTTGCGTACCGTATCTAGTCTGTACTCCAGTGAGAATATTGATTACTTTCGAATCCCCACAGTTACGCCAACTGTGCTTGCGATGTAAATTTTCAAAAGGTAGCGATACGAATCTGTATGTTTTAAAAAGTACTGACACATATCAGTTTTCGTTGTGTAATACTGGTGCCTTTAAATTTGTTTTAAATGAATTGATGAACAGACGCCATTCTTAAACACTCTCTTCCGTCCAGGACAGTGCTTGCCGAAGTAAAGAAGCTTCTTCGCTAATGTACCGTTTTCAAATCCTACTGTGAGCTATTATAAGGCACTGAGACAGAAATAAGATTTTTTTAAAGAAGTCTGACATTTTATAATTGCGTCTTACGTTTCTAGTCCGTATGAAATGAATTACAGTTAAACTATACGTAAGAAAAATAAATTGAAATTGAAGTGTAGGAAAGAAAGAAACTGAAGTGTAGTTAGCAATAAACTACAAATGTAAAATCAGTTTATTTATCGGTCTTAATCACTTAAATGGGAAAGATGGCTCTCTTTTTTGTCAACAAGAACTTTTTTGAAATTGAGAGAGTAGATAGTGGCTGGTATTCGAATACAGTTGTCTAAGAGGTTATCAGTCAAACTGTTTCTGCATATGCTTTTTATAAATTCCATACTGGGAAAACATACCTCACTCGCATATGTAGAGCTGAACGGTGCCTTCACTTTGTGGCCATCCTGGACCAAAACTGAGTAATTTTCCTAAGGAACAGCAGCAAAAATGTTTTCAGAACGTGGAGAAAGCTATTTTAAAGATAAATCATTTTAAAACTCAATCAGTTCCTACTCCGCTGCTGCATTGTCTGCTTGAAAATGAAAATGTCACGTGACACAAGTGGAGAATTCCTTAGCTGCGCTCTGTATAACAGACGATTTGACAAACGGTGAAACAACTTAAATGCTTTTGAAATGTTGGAAGTCTTTGTTGAATTGACTTCTCAAATCTGAAATAATTTCAACGTATTGTTTGCTGTTGTAAGGAGGTTTTGAAGGACCTTACTTGTAAATAGTTTGTTTTAAATAAGCAAAGTGTATGTGTTCACTTTCCATGAGATGTTTTATCCATCGTTATAGCTTTTCTTGAGAATGAGATAACATCTGAAATGGTGCCAGCAACACCTTTATCCTTATTGAAGCTGCAAATTGAGGATATATAACTACGAGAAAAGCAAAATCCTTGAGCCAAACCGGATCTTTTAGTTCACGGAAGAGTTCACCTCGTTCTTTCAAAAATTCTACTAAAAGAGGAAGCAACTCTTTAAGACGCTTAAAAACTGTGCTTCTACTAAGCCAACGGACTTCCGAATGAAGAAGTAGATTACCATACTGGTAATCTAGTTCGTCAGTCAGTACACTGAACAAACGTCCCTGAATTGCATGTGCTGTCAATATGTTCACTACTTTTATGATTTACCTGAGATGTATTCACAGCGGCGAATGTGGACAACCATCAGCTGTATAACGGAATGACTACAATGAAAATTTGTCTCGACCGTGACTCAAACCCGTATTTCCCGCTTATCGCGATTGGCCGCCTTACCATTAGGCCATCCGATCATGGCTCATGGTCAGACACAAACTTCCACATGTCGACAACCATGCGTCTACAACCTACACTCGCTCGTCCGTCTCGTTTGTTCCCTCACCGGGGAGACATTTTAATTGACTGTCGCTTGTCCGGTGTCGGCGGAGAAATACGACATTGCAGTGCCTGTGTGCATGTCAGAAGAAACATTGCGCCGTGATTCTGAACAACACAGGCACTCCAATATCGCACTTTTTTTACTCTTTTCTTTCCATTATTCATAGTTAAGAACTTTCCCGACAGTGACTGCTGGTGTATTACACAATGGTGAGACAGAAATTCCGGTATCCTCTTGTCTTTACGACACAAGGCTATGAGTCCCTCCCTACGCACGCCACTGCAGGGGCTCCGTCAGCTGCTAAGCCCACAAGCTCCTTTACAGGAGAATTTCACAGTTGATATGATGTTTATCTGCTAAAAGTATGCCCTTTCCTGTAGTGCGGCCTGTTACTGATACAGTCTTTACCTGCTGTTCTCTTATTTCGAAATTATGAAAAGTTATTCTTGTAAAAACGTCCAACTGAGCTGGATCAGCTACATCAGTCGATTCATCCCGTTGTAAGGAAAACACCCCAACCCTCTTCATTACTGTATTTTCATAATGTTGTACAGATTTAACAGCAAACATTATCTCAGTTTTACTTTTGAAACTATAAAGTAATAAACCTGCAGCATCTAAAAATGCAGTTTCGATTAATTCGCCATCTTAGAACTGTTTCTTATTCTGTGCGATAATATTTGAAACGCGAAATGAAGTGTCAGTCGCTCCTTTATTCTTATTTAATGGTTTTCAAAAAGTTGATTGCTGAGCATTACATTTGCGTATTAGCTGCCCTACTTTCTCTTCACTTATAGCAGAAGCCAGTGCGAAATCCCTGACGGAATAGCGGCGTTCGATGTACCCTTTTTTTTTTCAATCTGATACCATAGCTTAGCACAGTAAACACACACATATTTGTCCATTATACCGTAGCAAAGAACAGTAAGAACACACATATTTGTCCATTCTCTGGATGAAGATGTAATCGATTTATCCTTCCGCCCCGCTCCCCCCCATTCCGAATGAAAGTAATATAATATTTTGTTTCTTGCTAGAACATGCCATCGTGAGAAAAAATATACTTTAGTATCAATGCGTAAATCAAACTATCCGCGTTAGCAAATACGTGACACACACACACATACACACACACACACACACACACACACACACACACACACACGTACACCAAAAGAAAAAAGAAAGAAAAACCTCACGCGTATAAACTTAGCTATGAAGCTGGCAATGTAGTACTATGACTGACGATGTCGTTTGCACGGGAGAAACAAGTAATTGCCGTGAGCGCGTTCTGAGCTCAGTTGAGCAGCTCATCTTGGCCAACCCGAGAGTTACCAGGACTTACCGAAAATGTCCCTGCGAGATGATCAGCCGTTTGGTGATGATTGATCACGGGACTACGATATCAGCCATTGGAAGTCTCCTTGCAATAAAAGTAATGCCAATCAATGCAAACAGTTGTGCAAGTTCTTTATGTCTGGGCCGAATGTGTGAAGTTGTTGAAGCCTATGGGGCCGAATTTTATATATGAACTGAGCTATCCCGTTCGGTACTTTGTTAGTGCCAGAGGTCGTATTATTCAGCACCATTTTCAAGATAAATATCTTCAACATTTTGATAAGTAAAGAAAGTCGAAAGTATGTAGATGTAAGCCAAAATCGTATCAAAGGAGGTTTTATTGGAGTTCCAGACAGGGTCTAACAACAACTTACTGCGTTGTATGAAATACAGGGTGCATCAAAAAGAGTCATCAGATTTTTTAAAAATCATAACTATTATGACCCAACGGCCTTGCCACTGTGGTGACACCGGTTCCCGTCAGATCACCGAAGTTAAGAGCTGTTCGGCTGGGCAAGTACTTGGATGGGTCACCATCTGGTCTGCAGAGCGCTGTTGGCAAGCGGGTTGCATTCAGTCCTTGGGAGGCAAACTGAGGAGCTACGTGATTGAAAAGTAGCGGCTTCGGTGTTGGAAACTGAGATACGGCCGGGAGAGCGGTGTGCTGACCACATGCCCATCCAGTGACGCCTATGAGCTGAGGATGACACGGTGGTCGGTCAGTATTGTTGGGCCTTCATGGCCTGTTCGGGAGGAGTTTAGTTTTTAACTATTATGTTGTCTGAGATATGTGCGTGATTGAAGTACTGTTGGAGAGAGCAAACTCTCGAGTTTTACATGTTTGCCACTAGAGAGCAGCAGAGTGTGCCCACTTCAGTTCTAGTAAAAATTGTAGCGGGACAACAGAAAGCGTTTTGTGTTCCGCGTTTTACGCAGTGCGGGTCTATAGTAACTGTTCAACGGGACATTCGTACCAGGCATGACTTGGATCCTCCTATAGCATAGAGCATTAGACGATGGCATGAACAATTCAGAGAAACAGGTTGCTTTTGTAAAGGCAAATCTGCGGGCCGTCCCCGAGTACCTGTCAGAGACGTCGAACGCGTACTACGTAGTTTCGCTAGGAATCCGCAGAAATCCGTTCGCCGTGCAGCTCGATGGCTCAATATTCCCACGATGCCCGACTGGCATGCGTTGCGTGTGTTGACATCTGGATGTGCGGGAATTTTTAAATCAAAGGATCGCTGGACGATGGATCGGTCGCACTGGACCAAATGATTCAGTTTTACATTACCGGCCTCGATGGTCATCAGACCTGACTGTGTGTGATTATTTCTGGTGGGGGATTTATAACAGACTCTGTTTATGTGCCTCCGTTTGCAGCAACAATGAATGAACTGAGACACTGCATAAAAGCGGCTGTGGAAGCTGTAACTGAAGACATGCTCGCTGCAGTGTGGGAATAGTTTGAATACTGCATTGACATATGCCGTGCACCTCAAGGGGGGCATATTGAACATCTATGAAAAGGTATGAAAAAAAACGTTTTGAATTTCCCGTTCATCAAAAAACAGAATTCATTGCATTTGTTTATTAGTTTCGGAAATATGGACGTACCAAATCGCATCTTATTGATACACTATGTATAAGTGAGAAATGAAAAAAGTCAAAATCTTAATCATGGCTGCGGAGCAGCAACAATGTAAATTTGAAGAGGTTGAAAAGTCAGCCAACCAGTTGCAAAAGAGCTATTTATTTGCCCCTGACCTTGGTTTCGATACTTCTAAAAATATCTCGTTGGTTATAGTCTCTGGCATGATGTACACGAAACTTAGGCAAATATTTGACTCCTGTTACGATTTTATGTTGACAAGAGCCTCTACCTGTGGGCATTTACTAGTGACCATTCATTCTGAAGTACGACGTATGTAATCTGACTGCTATCGAAAGCCATGCTTGGAGTAATTCTTATTTTGTCAACTTTATATATGAGAGTAGCCTTTCGGCTTCATCTAATCTTATGTACCATCAGATGATGTAACAAGGCTCACTCGTTCTGAAGAAATTAATTTTAGAAATATCGAAATCTAGGTCAAGAGCTAATAAGCCTCTGTTTGGCAACTGGGTGGCTGATTTTTCAACCTCTTTAGAAAAAAAGTCGACAAACAATATTCCAGAAAATTAAATTTTGTAGATTACTTCCGAACGAAAAAATTTTGTATCAGCTAAAAACCTGCATTTTGAAACGTGAAATTCATGTGAGATATCTGCAACTGTTTGTAATATAATGCACTATGTAAGTAGCCTGTTTATGTGTGTGTATGTTGGCAGCGCTATAGACTGCATTAGTATCACTGACTGCGTGGTGTGCCCTCTTTAAGAGACTCTGTGGCTGGTCGGACTTGCAGTTAGAAATTAAAAGTTGTCAGTGATGGAGGTTAAAGCTTTAACAGCGTGTGAGTGAGCGGTCTGGACGTGTGTCCGTCATGGAGATTTAGTATTGGTTGGATATGGATTGTAAAATGATGATTAATGTAATTGCTAATGTCTGGGAAATGGAATTATTGACGATTATATAATTTTTGGAACTGGATGTCACAAAATAAGGTAAAATCTGCTAAATACATTGTTTGCTCTGCAAATAAATCTTTCTTTTGCTAACCACATGCCTGTTAATAGTTAGAGCCTACAGTAGTTAGAATCTTTTATTTAGCTGGCCGTAGTTGCTACTTGCTGTATTTGCTGTAGTTCGTGTAATGAAGATTTTCTGTGAGGTAAGTGATCGATGAAAAAGTGGATATTGTTAGGATTTCTTCTAATTCAGAGCCATTCTATTGTGTTAATTATTTGCAGTCAAATTGCACTGCGTTTGTATATTGTGGGTCATAAATGTGTGGGATGAGTTTGCGTTGTATTTGTCAGAGAAAATTCTGTAGGTCAGTGATATGATGAAAATTAAGCAAAGAGATAGTACGTTCAGTTGCACTCGGCAGAATTCAGCAGTTTAAGTAAAAACTCAGAAGTTTCACCAACTTAATACTCAGTTTAAATAAAAGAATACAGAAGTTTCAACTACTGTAGATCGTAACTGTAAGTAATATGATTGCTGTTACTTTTACAAGGGATGGAGCACCACGATATTTTTCTTCTTCTTCTGAAAGCCATGTGGTATAAATGTATTTCATGTTGTCATAAATCTGTTAGTTGCGACCCGTTAGAATAACTGACAGACCTTATAGCGCATGCATTCGTCTACTATAGAAGCGTCATTTTCGGGTGAGTAGAGAGATACACGCTCATATGCAGTACTTCGAGGGCATAGCTTTGTTAGCCAATCTTGTTACTTGGTGCAGAGTTTCATGTTCTGTTGTTGTGCAGTATGGCTTGATAGACATTCTGCTCTTCCACTTTGCTTGGCCTGTGCCAGATGCTACTTACATCATGTTGCCAACGGACAATTTTACCCTGTGAATTGTAGTGACTAGCACTACTGATGAGACCATTGCTCGGTTGTGCTGCATTGGTGTACCACCATATTATATGTTTCTTAGCTGCTGCTGCGGGAAAATCTTTTCAATATTATATTCATGAGAATAAGATTAGTTCTTTGTTCAGATCGCAAGAGTCAACATATACTGTAATCTTCACTGAGTCTTCGGGATATATAGTGATCTCTTACATCTCTTCCCCACAATTACTGCGACTGTATACCATATGGGATTTTTCTCTATTTTTTGTGGGAGTGTGTTATTCTATAACCACGTGGTTCCCTAGAGTAGATATGTACATAATGTTCATAAATTTTCACGTCAACTTCCTGAATAATAAACAAAGTTAAGTTAAAATCTCTGACGATTTATTACTCGCTGGTAGTAAATTTTCAATCATGCGATCCTGTGTACTTATATACCCAATGCACACTTGCATTTATTGATATTAATAACAGCAGACGTATTAGATTCCTATTTCAATTAGAACCTTCCGGTCAAAAAAAAAAAAAAAAAAAAAAAAAAGAAAAAACAAACCTACGAATTGCTGAGAACTTCCAGACACGTCTGCAGCAGTGAGTGTTTCGGAACTTTACATTGATCTAAACCATTTTCTTGTTGTCAGGTCTTACAACATACAGCACTTAGCTACATTTGCATATCAAGCACCTCTTCTCCAAGAACAGAGGCATTTACACACACAGATTGAATTAGGTTGAAAGCCTTGATTGTAGTTACCTTCCTGTAGTTTACGTTAAAAAGTATATGAAAATGTATGCCCCTTATATGTAGGAAACTTTGCGTAATACATCACATTTCATTAACTGTAGTCATATCGCGTTGTTGTTCATTCATGGATCTAATGCACACAAAAGGGGATAATTTCAGGGTATTTCAGGGTATTTCAGGGTATTTCAGGGTATTGATACCGCACTCATAATTTTCTATACACTTCAAATTAAATTGTAACAGGTAGTAGTTGCTTTCACTTCTTCTTCTTCTGCTTTTCACAGGTTTGGCCTATCGACTTGTTCTGTTCTCAATTCTGTCATCTAGCTGGTCGTGCTAAGACCCTCTTTCCTCTGGCTTTTTGCCGTAAGGCCACCTCTGGAATCCTTGTTTCTTCCATGAGTCTGAGATGTTCCTTCCCGGTTTATTTTAATTTCTTTCTATTTCGTCATTAGCCGCAAGAAATATTCAGTTCGCGCCTTGTGTTTTCATCAGTGGCGGCCAGTGTAAAATTTCACCAGTGTGCTACAATGTTGTGGTCTACAGCCTTTTCCGGCCGGAGTGGCCGAGCGGTTCTAGGCGCTACAGCCTGGGACCGCGCTACCGCTACGGTCGCAGGTTCGAATCCTGCCTCGAGCATGGATGTGTGTCATGTCCTTAGGTTAGTTAGGTTTAAGTAGTTCTAAGTTCTAAAGGACTGATGACCTCAGCAGTTAAGTCCAATAGAGCTCAGAGCCATTTGAAGCCATCTACAGCCTTTTGACTTACAGGGGCAGTAACATATTAATTTTATGTACTGTATAGAAGCTGAACTGTTTCAGTATATATAAATTGGGAGGAATATAAGAGAGAATATAAGAAAAGAAGAAAGAGAAATAAGGCAACGAGTGTACATCAAACCTAGGTCACCGTTTACCGCGTTTGCGAGTCCGCACTCCTCACCACTCAGTTACCACCGTGAGCAAACACCTTTTTTTGAATTTTTCTCATACTCTACGCGTAAATCATTAGAAAGCGTTTTACCTTTTCTTTGGATCAATCACGGGAAATATCTACGAATTCGAAAGGGACATCTACCTTCTTCTATTAACGTGGTTCAAGCCAAATCGGTGAGCCTCGTCCCATGCTCATTTGTTGTTAGATTTACTTTTGCAGAAGATCTACGAAGCGCTTTAAATCTCAATTTCTCGCCCTAAGATCTACTGAGAGAAGGCTTCTTTAATACATTGCCTACAGAAAACACTTTTCTGTGTTAATTTTATTTGTTCATTTATAGTTTCAGCCTTCTCAAGTGAGTTTGTCGTTCTGCAAAAGAAAACTACGTCCTACATACTGAAATGTCAGCGCCTTTAAATTTGTACTGTACCTTTGTAAATATCGAGCTCTCGAACGAACATGACAGCATTTTTGAACCAAAGCGACTAGAAAACGTAAATTTAAGGACCGTGACATTTCAGTACGTAAGGCATAATTTTGGATTGCAGGTCAACAAAATCACTTCAGAATGGCCTACATGGGTGACACTAGCAATGTCAGTGAAAGTAACACAGCAAAAGTGCAAGAACTGGACTGTTTAAATATTGTTAATTTTATAATTAATTGTTTAACATTGCGAGGAATAAAACAAAATAAAGATAAGATTGTGGATTTAAGTTTGCCACTGATGTAAACTTCCGAAAATACACCTGTCACTTAGATATAAAAACTAACAGCACCTCTGTTGGTTCTTCAGTGCACTACGAAAGTAACAGTACCATCTGTTGATTCTTTCGTGTACTACTCCTTGTTAATCATACATCTGTACTGCTAAGATGATCATACGATTTTAGATAAAAACTTAAATTACAGAATTTTTCTGTGCTCTCATTGTGATGAAATGAATCCTACGTGTTGCCAGAAGATATGCTTAAGTTGCCCGTGAAAACAACATGAATATTCGTCCCGCAGTTTTGGAGATCAGCATGTTCAAAGAGATAGACGGACACGATAGTTTTATTGTTTATTTATAGCATATATATTCAAAGAATTGGACTATTTTTCTAAATTCCCGTTTGACGCATGTGCTCACAGAAAAACAAAATAGATTTATCTGATGTAATGGCATTGTTACATATTCACTTTGTAACATACAAATGCGTGGTCCACATCCATGGAACTGTTACTTAAATGGTACGTGTATCCCCAGTTCTGATTCATTGATGTAATGACTTACTGAAAATGCGCCGAAAATAAGCGGAATGTGGAACGTGTCGGCGGCGTTTTACAGGAATTAGTGTAAATTAATTCAAACAACTCGAAAATTTTAATAAGAATAGTATTTCTAAACAGGAGTTCGTGAATTATTCCTGAAGGCTTATAAACGAGAATGAAAGATAGACAAGGACACAGTTGTTAGATACCTGCCTTCCACACCTTCCTTTACTTCAATTTCTTGTCAGTTACCTATCTCCGCTTCTACGATCGTCATCTCTCTCTCTCTCTCATTGTTCAAGAATTCCGCTTATCAGTTTCACCCTCCCTCCCTTGCTTCCTACCCCTTCTTGGTCCCCACCCCCACTCTCCCTCTAACCAACCGGTGTAGGCTCCGCTCAGGTATACTGTGGAACATTTCGCATTTCTTCTAGAGACGCTGCTGGTATCCCTTTGCTCCTTGTCAGTGAGATATAGTTTAATCTGGGAGGCTTAGTGTACCAATAAATTGCTCATCCCCCGAGGCGGCAGGGAAGCTGGGAGCTTGTGCTGTAAGGGAGCGCATCTAATCCCATGGGCGCGGGAGACGTCTTTAATCCAACCAACCTGTGGCGGGCCAATACCACTGTGCACACTGGCTGCCGCTGGCTTAGACTGTCTGCTCGCAGCAAAACCCTCGCCTACCAAGGAGGCTTGTTCTTGTTAGCGTAAGACATGAGCTGTATGTAGCTTCGTATACTGCCTTCATTTTACTACGACTTTCTTAGAAGTTTATGTTTACAGGAACTTGCGTTACGTTTTATATACAGCTGTGAAATATAGTACAGTAGTACAGTAGTATAATACTGTGTACTTTAAAAATGGACCAATATAAATTATTAATGCAGATATTTGCTGGCCATTAAACATGCAACACCTTGATGGCGGCATGTAGCAAACGTCTAATTGGACTGAGGTACTCTACATACTGGGAGAAACACTAAGATGACAAACCTCATTGGACATCTCGTACAATGTCAGAACTCGATTTTCCTGGCGAAGTACAGCATTTCGACGTGGCATGGACGTCGCAAGTCGCTGGAAGTCCCTTGCAGAAATACTGGGCCATGCTGCCTCCATAGCCGTCCACAACTGCGAAAGCGTTTCCCGTACTGGATCGTTTGCAGGATCTGGCCTCTCGATCATGCCCCATGAATGTTCGATGCTATTAATGTCGGCCGATCTGGTCGGCCAAATCATTTGGTCGAACTGTGCGAAACGTTCTTCAAACCAATCGCCGACAGTTTTGGTCCAGAGGCACATCTCACCGTTGTTTGAGAACATAAAGTCCACGAAGGACTGAAAATGGTCTCCAAGTAATCGAACGTAATTATTTCTAGTCCATTATCTGCCCAGTTGTACCAGACGAACCAGTCCATGAAGGACTGAAAATTGTCTCCAAGTAATCGAACGTAATTATTTCTAGTCAATTATCTGCCCAGTTGTACCAGACGAACCAGTCCATTCCGTGTAAACACCGCTCACACCATTATGCACCATTATGGAGTCGCCACCAGTTTGCACAGTGTTCTGTTGACGGTTCTATGACTTCGTGAGGTCTACGCCGCACCATTAGATCTAACCTACTGAAACCGGGACTCATCTGACCAAGTTACGATTTTCTAGTATTCTAGGCTCCAACCGATATGGTGACGGGTCCAGGAAAGGAGCGACAGGCGATTTCGTGCTATTAGGAAAGGCACTCGCGTAGGTCGTCTGCTGCCTTAGCACACTGATTTCAAAGGTTACTTCATGCAGTGTTTCTTATCTGTTAACACTGACAACTCTACGTAAACTCTGCTCCTATCTGTTGTCGGACAATGAGTTGTTCGTTGTGAGGGGTTCTCCGATATTTGATATTCTCGGCACACTCTTGACACTGTGGATCTGGGAATTTTGTATTCCGTAACGGGATTTCTGATGTGTCTAGTTCCAACTATACATGTGCGTTAAACGTTTGTTAATTCCTGTCGTGCGGCCATAATAACGTCGGAAATCTTTACACATTCGTCTGAGCATAAATGACAGCTCCGTCACTGCACTGCCGTTTTATACCTTGTGTACGTGTTACTACAGCCGTCTGCGTATGTGCATACTGCTATACCATGATCCTTGTACAGTGCGACGACCTAATGTGGGTGGGAGTAACGTCAACGACACATTATGCAGAGGGACTTATATTTAGAAATCACGTTTCAGTTAAGACTGCTTGTGAGTACTTACGCTACACCTCGTCTAAGAAGGAGAAACGTCTTTCAGTGTGTAATTTTTTTGTCAGCAGCAGGATTGTGGCCTATTAGTTTTGCGCTTTACTGTACTGCAATATTGCTGATGGCGTTGATTGGGGTTCCACGAGTGTCATGTGAATACGGAATCCATTGATTCAGGCGGAGCGTACTTACCGCCATACAGCAATTCAGTAGTCCCGTACGACCAGCACCGGAGATGACAATCATATTGTTCGCAGGCTGCGGGATCATACAGCTATGTCGCATACCTTCAGTCAGAAAATTGGCCTTGTTGCTGCAGAGAGAGTAGAACAACGTCTGGAGAACTGCGGAATGTCAAAACAGTTACCATCACTGTGGCGTTCAAAATTGGCTCTGAGCACTGTGCCACTTAACTTCTGGGGTCATCAGTCGCTTAAACCCAACTAACCTAAGGGCATCACACACATCCATGCCGGAGGCAGGATTCGAACCTGCGACCGTATCAGCAGCGCGGTTCCAGACTGAAGCGCCTAGAACCGCTCGGCCACTCCGCCCGGCCACTGCGGCGTCCCTTAGCATGGTGGCAGAGAGAGGAGCGTCGACTGTGGCGCGTCGATTAACTTTGGTCGCAAGAGTGCCACCATGTCATCTTTGCAGACGAGTCCCTGACCTGCGTTGCAGCTTCTCAATAGACGTTCGCATTTTTGGAGACTGAGTGGAGCGCGTGCCGCCAGACTACATTCGTCATTGGCATATATATCCAACACAGTATGGACTGCCATTGGGTACACAAGCTATTCAAATGGTTCAAATGGCTCTGAGCACTATGGGACTCAACTGCTGAGGTCATTAGTCCCCTAGAACTTAGAACTAGTTAAACCTAACTAACCTAAGGACATCACAAACATCCATGCCCGAGGCAGGATTCGAACCTGCGACCGTAGCGGTCTTGCGGTGCCAGGCTGCAGCGCCTTTAACCGCACGGCCACTTCGGCCGGCACACAAGCTATTGTTCGCACAGCAGTAACGATTATAATGTTCTAAAGCTGGTGGCTATACCGTATGTGATTGATGTATTTTTCAGCAACATAAAGCACGATGTCATGTTCTCTGTGCTGTGCCAACCTACTCTGATATAGAGAACTTTGGCTGTAATTCTGACCAGCACGTTATCCATGATGAACCCCTATCTGTCATAGAAGCTCATTTTTATTCCATATTTTTGCTCCCGAAAGTGGCAGCTCTTTGTGCTAAATTTGTCACCCTCTTTTACCTCCACATCACTGACGAATTTAGTTACGTTCTATTCGTACAGTAACTAAAATTTCAGTGCTTAGTATCTTTTAAAATGATTCATTTTCGCTGTCTAGCAGAGCCAAATTCTAATTAGCATGGACAATATGATTACAGAACGCACAGAAACAAGAACTGCCATATGAGGTGTTTCAAGCGAGTTTCATATTACATGTGTTTCATTTTTCGCTATATTACTAAAAGCATGATCAGTTTCAAAATAACAAGCGGCAGTTACTGCTGCAACTACGGGGGCTGTATGGAAAGTAAGGCGATCCATCACGAAATGTAAACCACGGTGAAAATCCGATGAAGCGTTGCATAGATGTGTTGCACACTGTCTATAGTATTCCCGTCGGTCGCGTTACGTCTCTCTCCTTAGTTCTGAGGGCACACTGAACACCTGAAGATCCCTACAAAATAGCTCCTCTGGCCAAGTGTGAGTGCCTTTCAGAGATTTCGCCTGATTTCATGCAGCCCACACAACGTAGCTGCCAGGCATCTCCTCCTTCGTGTCAGTTCTCAGTCGCTCTCTGCAGGGTCAGTGAGAACACTCCTGCAGCGTTTTCTATGGGAAGTGTTTGATCGCTCACCATGCATCCCGAACTCTGCTCTCGCTGATTTTCATTTGGCTCACTTAAACCGCTGCTATTATGGCACATACAACATGTTGCAGATCAGTATAGAGAATTGGCAGAAATCACTGGCGGCTGGCTTCTATGACGAGAACATTGGCATGTTGCTACAGTGACACGAAAATGTCCCAGTCGGAGCAGCACCAATGTAGAGATGTAGTTGGAAGGTGTAGCTGACTGTTGCAAATAAAACATTTTGACAGTGGTTTCCATTTCGGGACCGATCGGACTTTACTTTCAGAATAGCCCTCGAACATCAAAGTCATGACACCAAAACATGGCTACATAGCGTTGAAATTTGGTAGTCAAAGACCATTTCAGGAAAACTATGATTACTTGTCACTGTTTGTTAATATTTAACTTAATCAACGTAGGTAACCTTGCAAGTCGTGAAAAAGTTTTGATGAAACAACAGGTTGTTAACAAGTCTGGGGTACCTTTCGAGGTAAGGTCTGCAACCAGTGTGTCTGAGGTTTGAGTTCCAGGGTCGTCATCTTTACGAATATCTAATGGTTTCATCTCTTTCGGGCGCTTTATGGGTAATATAAATGTATAATGATAAATCAATTTCAACTCACAATTTCTTTAGATTCAACAAGAATGTTGACTGTTGTTGTTGTTGTGGTCTTCAGTCCTGAGACTGGTTTGATGCAGCTCTCCATGCTACTCTATCCTGTGCAAGCTTCTTCATCTCCGAGTACCTACTGCAACCTACATCCTTCTGAATCTGCTTAGTGTATTCATCTCTTGGTCTCCCTCTACGATTTTTACCCTCCACGCTGCCCTCCACTGCTAAATTTGTGATCCCTTGATGCCTCAGAACATCTCCTACCAACCGATCCCTTCTTCTAGTCAAGTTGTGCCACAAACTTCTCTTCTCCCCAATCCTATTCAATACCTCCTCATTAGTTACGTGATCTAACAACCTTATCTTCAGCATTCTTCTGTAGCACCACATTTCGAAAGCTTCTATTTTCTTCTTGTCCAAACTAGTTATCGTCCATGTTTCACTTCCATACATGGCTACACTCCATACAAATACTTTCAGAAACGACTTCCTGACACTTAAATCTATACTCGATGTTAACAAATTTCTCTTCTTCAGAAACGATTTCCTTGCCGTTGCTAGTCTACATTTTATATCCTCTCTACTTCGACCCTCATCAGTTATTTTACTCCCTAAATATCAAAACTCCTTTACTACTTTAAGTGTCTCATTTCCTGATCTAATTCCCTCAGCATCACCCGATTTAATTTGACTACATTCCATTATCCTAAGAATGTTGACTACTCTACATTAATTTGCAGATTAGGCTTACTACAGCGTGAGAAGGAAAAGATAGTAGCATAGTTTCCAGCAGCAGAACATTTCGTATGAGTTTGTTGAACTTGCAGTTTCAGAGGTCTAGCTTCGATCCTCCTTCAGCAACTTGCTGCCCAGGGCCCAGAAGTGCCAAGAGTTGAATGGTGGTCACTTGCCGTATCCGCTGTAGCCATGTTAGTACAATATTACCTTCCCTCTGCTGTGTTTTTTTGTACTCTGGAGCTCTGTTCTCCGAGGGCTTTTATTTGCCCCGCCTGTGTATAGGGTGTATCAGAAAACACCGTCAACCCTTAGTATGTGCTGAAGAACGCCAAAATGGCCATCTTCCGTGAGCACCTTCCTGTTCGGTGATACATAATTTCCACGCCGCCGGCTGCCGAAGTTTCATACCAACATGGGTAAAACTTCCGCATGTTGTTTTTGATTTGTTCATTAGTTATGCTTCCCATTAGTCATCAGTGAAAAGTGTACAAATAGAGTGCGACTGCGGAATGCTTATTATGAGAACCACAGTGCGAAACTGTACAAACACGTTGAAAAGGTTTACCTACAACGATGTTGCAGAACGTAAAACGCAGATACTGCTTCCCATAATAAAACAAGTGCAGTTATGAGTTCAGTATTTGAGTTGCAGCGTGGACTGATGCAGTAAGATCCTCCTCTGATTTTACAGATGTAGGCTAGTGATAAAACGTATCTGGACACCCGCAAAAACATACGTTTTTCATATTAGGTGCACTGTGCTGACACCTACTGCCAGGTAATCCAGATCAGTGACCTCAGTGGTAGTTACACATCGTGAGAGAGCAGAATGGGGCGCTCTCAGAAACTCACGCACTTCGAACGTGGTCAGGTGATTGGGTGTCACTTGAGTCATACGACTGTACGCAAGATATCCACACTCCGAAACATCCCTACGTCCGCTGTTTTCTATGTAATAGTGAAGTGGAAACGTGAAGGGACACGTACAGTACAAAAGCGTACAGGCCGACCTCGTCTGTTGACAGACAGAGACCGCCGACAGTTGAAGAGGGTCGTAATGTGTAATAGGCAGACGTCTATCCAGACCATCACACAGGTATTCCAAATTGCATCAGGATCCACTGCAAGTACTATCACAGTTAGGCGAGAGGTGAGAAAACTAGGATTTCATGGTCAAACAGCTGCTCATAAGCCACACATGACGCCAGGAACTGGCAAACGACGCCTCGTTTGGTGTAAGGAGCGTAAAGATTGACCAGTGGAAACGCGTTGCGTGGAGTGGCGAATCACGGTACACAATGTGGCGATCCGATTGCAGGGTGTGGGTATGGCGAATGCCCGGTGAACGTCGTAAAAGGCCATTCATGTTTATTGCATCCAACGCCTCACATATTGTACACCATGCAGCCACAACAGTGGTTGCTAACGACAACAGGGGCAGGACTGAAGGTATCAAATGGTGAGCAAAGTATGGGGCTATGGAGAGTAGTTGAACAGCTTAGTCGACGGGTAACCCACAAAAATGCTACAGTGCTAACTGTCTTGACACAAGCAGAGACACGGGCTCTGATACAGGAGAACAAACTGCGTCGAATGGGCATGCTCCTACGAACACATTATTTCAACACCTATCTTGTCTCCAAACTGAACATTTTTGCGCATGTCCTTCCGTTGACGGTTACGATGGCCGACAGATTTCAAGCAGCATATGGACATTTCGTGAACGCCGGTCTTATTTGTAAAGTCCGATACGCCACCCTGACACTGCCGCAGCGGGCTGGCGGTATCGGTTTAATTCATGTCTATAATCGTGCGCGATCGCTTTATCTCAACACTACGCGTCGCACGTGGACGTCTGCCCACGCCAATCTGACGGGCACCCTGGTAGCTGAAGTGGTTTCCGTAGGACACATTTCACCGGCACTCGCCCACATCAGAGAATTCTAGATTGACCTCAGCAACTTTGATCAGGCCTTCCGACAACATGGATGCCCAGTGCGAAACACTATTATCGCCTTTATCAACAGCAGCAGCCTGTCAATACGGTCGCACATAGACATCCGACAGTTGGATGGAACGCTGGGTGGCGAGGAGTACACACGCCTTTTCTACCTACGACGGTGCGTTCATTGGGGTACGTGGTTTTTTTTTTTTTGTGGTTTTAGGGCGCACAACTTCAATGGTCATTAGCACCCAGACTACGTTAGAAATGCACCGCGAGGCACAAGTTTAAAACAGCAACTAAAAGGGAAAACTCGATAAAAGATTGAGAGGCATAGGATTAAAAAAACAGCTTAATCAAATGTCCTTAGACAGGTTGGTCAAGTTGATAAAACGAAGAACGCGAGCAGCTGCTCCTGGGTCATCCGCTAAAATGGCATCGGGAGTACATGGCAGGCCAAGATCAAGACGCAATGTAGTAAAATCCGGACAGGACGTTAAAATGTGGCGCACCGTCAGCAATTGCGCACATGGGCAGAACGGCGCCGGCGCAGCCGGCAGCAGATGGCGATGGCTGAACCGGCAGTGTCCAATCCGTAACCGGGCCACAACTACCTCCTCCCGCCGAGAGGGGCGTGAGGAGGACGTCCAAGCCGCGGGAAGAGGTTTCAAGGCCCGAAGCTTGTTGTCTGTAAGAGCAGCCCAATCGGCATGCCACAGCGATAAAATGCGCCGACAAATGACCCTGCTACAATCTGATGAAGGGACACAACAAGAAGCTGTCCGAGGCTGGAGGACCGCAGCCTTGGCCGCGGCATCTGCAGCTTCGTTCCCAGGGATACCGACATGGCCAGGAACCCACATGAAGCTAACCGGAGAACCGTCGTCCACCCGCTGCTGAAGAGAGCGTTGGATCCGGTGCACGAAAGGGTGAACCGGATACGGATCACTGAGGCTCTGGATGGCGCTCACGGAATCGGAGCAGATGACATAAGCAGAATGTCGGTGGCGGCAGATGTAAAGAACAGCCTGGTAGGGGGCAAAGAGCTCAGCTGTGAAGACCGAACAATGGCCATGGAGCCGGTATTTGAAACTTAGTGCCCCGACAATAAAAGAACACCCGACCCCGTCATTGGTCTTAGATCCATCTGTATAAATGAAGGTCATATTAATGAACTTCGAATGAAGTTCGACAAAACGGGAGTGGTATACCGAACCGGTGGTAACCTCCATTGGGAGCGAGCTGAGGTCAAGGTGAACGTGAACCTGAGCCTGGAGCGAAGGTGGCGTGTGGCTCCCGCCCACTATAAAAGTTGCAGGGAGTGAAAAATCAAGGTGTTGAAGGAGGCGACGAAAGGGAACTCCAGGGGGTAGCAGGGCAGAGACATACAACCCGTATTGACGGTCGAGAGAGTCGTCAAAAAAGGAACGATAAGACGGGTGGTCGGGTATTGACAGTAGCCGACAGGCATACCGACAAAGCAGTATATCGCGCCGGTAGGTCAGTGATAATTCACCAGCTTCAGCATGAAGACTCTCGACGGGACTAGTATAAAACGCTCCGATCGCAAGACGTAAACCCCGATGTTGTATGGAGTTGAGGCGGCGTAAGATGGACGGCCGTGCAGAGGAGTATACGATGCTCCCATAATCCAGCTTTGAACGGACGATCGACCGATATAGGCGAAGTAGGACGGTTCGATCCGCTCCCCACGACATACCACTGAGAACACGGAGGACATTTAGAGAACGGGTACAACGGGCAGCCAAATAAGACACATGTGGAGACCAGCTAAGTTTCCTGTCAAATGTAAGACCTAAAAATTTTGTTGTCTCCAGGAATGGGAGAGCAACGGCACCGAGTCGTAAGGACGGTGGGAGAAACTCTTTGTAGCGCCAGAAGTTAATACAGACCGTCTTCTCGGCAGAAAAACGGAAGCCATTGGCCAGGAGTAAAGATGTCAAGAGAACGCTGAAGACAGCGTTCCAGGAAACATGTACGCTGCGCGCTGCAATAGATGGTTAAATCGTCCGCGAAAAGGGAGCCTGATACATCAGCTGGGAGGCAATCCATTATTGGATTGATCGCTATGGCGAAGAGAGCGACGCTCACAACTGAGCCCTGTGGCACCCCATTCTCCTGGCGAAAGGTATCTGACAGGACAGAACCCACACGTAGCCTGAACTATCGATCCATTAAAAAGGAATGAATAAAAAGAGGGAGGCGACCGCGAAGCCCAGCTGGCTTTCTTGCTTTCTTTAATAATACGACGGCACTGCACACGTAATCGCTTATAAGTGATACAATTCGCCACTGTAGGGTGGTGTTTAAAGGTGCGGAGAATGCCCGCCTTCCAACAGGTGTCGTAAGCCTTCTCCAAATCAGAGAACACAGCTGCGGTCGGGCGCTTCCGCAAGAAGTAATTCATAATGAAGGTCGACAAGGTAACCAGATGGTCAACAGCAGAGCGGCGCCTACGAAATCCACATTGTACATTGGTAAGTAGGCGTCGAGATTCGAGCAGCCAAACCAAACGAGAGTTAACCATTCGCTCCATCACCTTACAGACACAGCTGGTAAGCGAGATGGGTCGATAACTGGAAGGCAAGTGCTTGTCCTTTCCCGGCTTAGGAATCGGTACAACAATAGACTCGCGCCAGTATGCCTGTTTTCGGGGGAGGAAGGCAGGGTGGTAATGAGCGGAGCTCGAAACCTCTGCGAAAAAGCGGCCGAAGGCATTGGAGACATCCTCAGGGGCCACAAGGACGTCATTCGCGACCGTCAAGCCAGAAACTGGTGAGTGGACCTTAGTGTAAGATAGCCGGCGCAGGCTACCCCAGACAACAGAAGAAGGAGTAAAACTATTGAAGGTGCTTGTGAAAGCAGCCCAGCTGGCTTTCTTGCTTTCTTTAATAATACGACGGCACTGCGCACGTAATCGCTTATAAGTGATACAATTCGCCACTGTAGGGTGGCGGTTAAAGGTGCGTAAAGCACGTCGACGAGCACGTAAAGCGTCTCTACATGCTACGGTCCACCAGGGGACCGGTACGCGACGTGGAGAAGAAGTAGTGTGAGGGATGGAATATTCAGCAGCAGTGAGAATGACTTCCGTGAGGTGTGCGACCTGACTATCGCAGCTTGTGAAGGTTTGATCCTGAAAGGTCGCCCTGGAAGAGAAGAGCCCCCAGTCTGCTTTGGAGATGTTCCAACTAGTTGAGCACGGAGAGGGGGTATGATGCAGGAGATGGATGACACACGGGAAGTGGTCGCTCGAATATGTATCAGAAAGGGCATACCACTCAAACCGGCGTACAAGTTGGGTAGTACATATAGAGAGGTCTGAATGGAAATAGGTGTGAGATGTGTGCGAAAGAAAAATAGAGGCACCAGTATTGAGGCAGACAAGATTGAGCTGGTTGAAAAGTTCTGCTAACAGGGAGCCCCTCGGGCAGGATGCTGGAGAGCCCCAAAGGGGATGGTGGGCATTGAAGTCTCCAGTTAACAAAAATGGTGCAGGTAGCTGAGCAGTAATTTGCATCATGTCTGCCCTGGTAACGGCAGACGACGATGGAGTGTAAACGGTACAAATGGAAAATGTAAAAGTGGGGAGAGTAATTCGGACGGCAACTGCCTGCAGGCCGGTGTGCAATGTGATGGGATCGTAGTAAATATCATCCCGGACCAGCAACATAACCCCTCCATGAGCCGGAATACCTACCACAGGGGTAGGTCAAAACGCACAGAGGTGTAGTGTGCCAAGGCAATGTGATCGCATGGGCGTAGCTTCCTTTCCTGGAGGGCTACGACGAGCGGACGGTGCAAGCGGAGCAGCAACTTCAAGTCCTCTCGGTTGGAGCGAATGCTGCGAATATGCCAGTGAATAAGTGCCATCGTGAGAAGAAAAGGAAGATGAAAGAAAGGGTCACCTCGAAGGCCGCTGAGGGCCTGGCTTCGTGCGAGCACTTCCGCCGCTATCAGTAGGCGGACAGTCATCGTCCATTGGTTCTATAGGTTCATCGGCCATCAAGTTAAGATGGCCGGGAGGAGGAGCTTCCTCCGCCGGTGGACGGCCAGATGTTCGGCTACCAGCGGTGCGGCCAGGCGAAACGGATGACGGCCTGGGGTGGCAACCGCTGGGTGGCGCAGGAGAAGAAATGCGCCGTGGCGGAGAAGGAGAACTGTGCTTCCTATGAGCCTTCTTGGAAGGTCGTTTAGTGGAAGTACTGGTCGAAGGCTGGGAGTTCGAGGTACGTAGGAAGTCTGCACGGGACGGTTCCTTCTTGAAGGCCCGTGCATCTGACTTCTGGGTCTTCGTCGTGGCAGAAGCTGATGAAGGTGCTTGTGTCTCAGGGGTGACGGGATGAAGAGGAGACGTCGACCGCGCGACCTTAGCACTGGCCGAACGGACGACCGTGGTGCTGAAGGTCAGATCGCATGTCTGGGTTGCCACCTCCCTGGTAGTCCGAGGAGAGGCGAGGGCAGTGCTGTATTTTCCCGCTGGGACCAGCGTGGGCTTCCTACTAGCAAATAGCTTGCGAGCAGCCGAGGTGGACACTTTCTCTTTGACCCGAATTTCTTGGATACAGCGTTCTTCCTTGTAGATGGGACAGTCGCGGGAGGACGCTGCATGGTCACCCTGACAGTTCACACAACGAGGAGACGGAGGTGGACAGTCACCCTCATGGGCATCCCTGCCACGAGTAACACATTTAGCCGCATTGGAACAAGACTGGCGAGTGTGATTAAAACGCTGACACTGGTAGCAGCGCGTAGGTGTCGGGACATAGGGACGAACAGAAATAACCTCGTAGCCCGCTTTGATACGCGACGGCAGCTGAACACTATCAAAGGTCAAGAAAAGTGTCCGGGTCGGTACAAGGTCATTGTTGACCTTTTTCATGACCCTATGGACAGCCGTCACACCCTGCTCAGCGAGGGAAGACTGAATCTCCTCGTCAGTCAATCCGTCGAGTGATCAAGTATATACCACACCACGAGACGAATTCAAAGTGCGGTGAGCCTCCACCTGGACAGGGAACGTGTACAGGAGTGTGGCCCGAAGCAGTTTTTGTGCCTGAAAGGCGCTCTCAGTTTATAGTAAAAAGGTACCATTACGCAACCTGGTACACGACTTGACAGATCCGTCAATGACATCTACGCCCTTCTGGATAACGGAAGGGTTGACAGAGGGAAAATCCTCAGATCGAGGAACTACGAGGAACTGTGGGGCAGGTGGTAGTACTTTTGTCACTGGTGGCTGGTCAAGTTTCCGTTTATGGGCAGAAGTCGAGAGAGAAGAAGAAGAGAAATCCATTGCGGAGGAATCCCCCATGATTGCCAGCGTCTCCGATGGCGCGCTCCTTGCTTGTGGGGACCCTCTCAGAGGGCACTTCCGCCTTAGGTGAATGTTTACACCTCATGTCACACCTCCCGAGAAACAGACGGAGGGACCATTCGGCATGGTCAGAAGGTATCAGCTCAGGCAATCACCCCTCCCTGGGCCTGGCCTTTACCAGGGGGTACGTGCGTGCCTTACTTGTCTATCCAGGGCGGGGAATTACGCGTTACCCCGTCACCGGCTACGCGTGCGAACGCGTGGATCGGCCTTCAGGCGCGCACAGGGAGGAAGGAAGAACAGGAAAAAGAAGAGAGAGAGAGGGAGAGAGAGAACAGACTGTCTCAAACGCCGAGGCGGAGACCAGAGAAGGCAAGGAGAAGAAGCAAGGAGAAGAAGGCAAGGAGAAGAAGGCAAGGAGAAGAAGGCAAGGAGAAGAAGGCAAGGAGAAGAAGGCAGGGGAAAGAGTAAGGAAGACATTGAAATGGAGAAGAACAAAGTAAAAATGGTTCAAATGGCTCTGAGCACTATGGGACTTAACATCTATGGTCATCAGTCCCCTAGAACTTAGAACTACTTAAACCTAACTAACCTAAGGACAGCACACAACACCCAGCCATCACGAGGCAGAGAAAATCCCTGACCCCGCCGGGAATCGAACCCGGGAACACGGGCGTGGGAAGCGAGAGCACTACCGCACGACCACGAGATGCGGGCGAAGAACAAAGTAAGGAACCAACCAATGGAAGTAAGAAACGAGAAGAACAAAATGACCGCAAATTTAGGTCGTGGAACCGTCCGTGTCCGGACTCAGGCGCTAACTACCCCCTTGAGTGGGAGGGACTCCTTTTAGTCGCCTCTTACGACAGGCAGGAATACCTCGGGCCTATTCTAATCCCCGGACCCGCAGGGGGAGGTACGTGGTTGTGAACGGGAAGTTCGTTACTCGTCAGAGGCTACATTCCATTCATCTGACGGACGACCCCTCGTGTTCGACATGCTCAGTCGTTGACTCGGATGCACACCGCCTGACTTATGCCGCGACCATCGACTGCTAGCAACTCACGCAGCTGGCATTACTCTTGCGGCGATTGCCGGAGTCTATCTCCCCTGATGATATATTGAGCCCTACGGCGTATTCTTTCCACCGGCCAGGACGAACGCCGTTAACTGGCTAAAAGGCATGACCCTTTACAATATATTTCGAGATGCTCACAAAGGCACGCTCGACTTTTGGTCCTTACTGATGTTGACATCAGCCACCATCCGAAGTACGGGACCCACTTCGCTAATTATTTAGGTTCATTATTTGCGGATGCTCTGCTCACTGAGGCATCACGGGTATGATAAGCTGAACCTGAAGAAGAATCCTAGAGCATATTGATCCACTTTGGTCGGAATAGGCGAGGGGGGGAGAACCCCTATCAATAGACGAGAAGACGACTCGGACCCTCGGCTACGGCAGCTGTAGGGCTTTCTTAATAAAACAAAATTAATTCTGAACATTCAACTAAATAAAACAAAAATTCAATAAGTAAATAAAATAACACAGAAAAAACCGTTAAATCCTCTCCCTGATCCTTCGATCCTAGAACACGTTGCGTGGGTATGGCGACGGGATGGCTAGGGTTAGGGTGTCGACCCCTGCCCTATCCGTCGTCCTGCTCCTGCAGATGTTATAGAAAAAAAATGATGTAATCTAACTGAAATATTCCTGTCTTACCCGACCTTTCCCAAGTGTACCTCCTTCTCTTGTGATTCTTGAACAGGGTATTCGCTATTACTTGCTGAAACCTGTTACAGAACTCAATTAGTCTTTCTCCTCTCTCAATCTTTGTCCGAAGCCCATTTCTCCTGTAACCTTCTCTTCTACTCCTTCACCTACAACTGCATTCCAGTCCCCTATGACTATAAGATTTTCATTCCACTTTACATACTGTATTACCCTTTCAATGTCCTCATACACTTTCCCTATCTTTTCATCTTCAGCTTGCGACATCGGCATGTATACCTGAATTATCGTTGTCGATGTTGGTTTGCTGTCTATTCTGATAAGAACGACCCTGTCACTGAACTTTTCACAGAAACACACCCTCTGCCCTACCTTCCCATTCATAACGAATGCTACACCTGTTATACCATTTTCTGCTGCTGTTGATATTACCCTATACTCATCTGACCAGAAATCCTTGTCTTCCTTCCACTTCACTTCACTGACCCCTACTTTATCTAGATTGAGCCTTTGCATTTCCCTTTTCAGATTTTCTAGTTTCCCTACCACATTCAAGATTCTGACATTCCATGCCCCGACTCGTACAACGCTATCCTTCCGTTGATTATTCAATCTTTGTCTCATGGTGACCTACCCTTTGGCCGTCCCCTTCCTGAGATCCGAATGGGGGACTATTCCGGAATCTTTTGCCAATGGAGAGATCATCATGACAGTTCTTCAATTACATGCCAAATGTCCTGTGGATACATGTTAGCGTGTCTTTAATGCAGTGGTTTCCATTGCCTTCTGCATCCTCATGCCTTTGATCATTGCTGATACTTGCGCCATTTGGGTCAGTTTTCCACCCCTAGGACAAGCGAATGCCCTGAACCTCTGTGCGCTTCTCCGCCCTCTTTGACAAGGCCGTTGGCAGAATGAGGGTGACTTCTTCTGGTGGAAGTCTTTGGCCGCCAATGCTGATTATCAATCAAAATTTAAGCAGCCGCAGCATTCGAACCCGGGACCGGTTTTCATTATGAATCAAAGACGCTACCCCCTTTTTTAATTTTTTTCATGAAATAAATAGGAAGTGCAGGGAACCTGAGACGAAATGGCTTCAGGAAAAATATGAAGAAATAGAAAAAGAAATGATTTTTGAAGGACAGATGCAGCATACAGGAAAGTCAAGGCAACCTTCGGTGACATTGATAGCAAGATGGTAACATTAAGAGGGCAACGGGAATTCCACTGTTAAATGCAGAGGACAGAGCGGATAGGTGGAAAGAATACATTGAAAGCCTCTATGGGAGGGGTCTGATATGATAGATGAAGAAACGGGAGTCGATTTAGAAGATATAGGGGATCCAGTATTAGAATTTAAAAGAGCTTTGGAGGACTTAAAGTCAAAAAAAGCAGAAGGGATAGATAACATTCCATCAGAATTTCTAAACTCACTGGGGGAAGTGGCAACAAAACAACTATTCATGTTGGTGAGTAGAATGTACGAGTCTGGCGACATACTAGCTGACTTTCGGAAAAGCATCATCCACACAATTCCGAAGACAGCAAGAGCTGACAAGTGTGAGAATTAATGTACAGTAAGCTTAATCGCTAAAGCATCGAAGTTGCTGTCAAGATTAATATACAGAAGAATGGAAAAGATAATTGAGGGTGCGCAAGATGACGATCAGTTTGGCTTTAGGAAAAGTAAAGGCAATAGAGAGGCAATTCTGATGTTGTGGTTAATGATGGGAGACGGGATCATAGGATATGTTGACCCGGAAAAAGCGTTCGGCAATGTAAAATGGTGCAAGATGTCCGAAATTCTGAAAAAAGGGACGGTATGGTATAGGGAGAGACGGGTCATACACAATACGTAGAGCAGCCAAGAAGGAATAACTAGAGTGGTCGACAAAGAACGAAGTGCTCGTATTAAAAAGGGTGTAAGACAAGGATGTAGCCATTCGCTCCTACTGTTCAATCTGCATATTGAGGAAGCAGTTATGGAAATAAAAGAAAAGTTCAGGAGTGGAATTAAAATTAAAGGTGAAAGGATATCAATAATACGATTCGCTGATAAAATTGCTATCCTGAGTGAAAGTGAAGAAGAATTACATGATCTGCTGAACGGAATGAACAGTATAATGAGTACACAGAATGGATTGAGAATAAATTGAAGAAAGACGATGGTAATGAGAAGTAGCAGAAATGAGAACAGCAAGAAACTTAACATTGGGATTGATGGTCACGAAGTAGATGAAGTTAAGGAATTCTGCTGCCTAGGCAGTAAAATAACCAATGACGGACGGAGCAAGGAGGATATCAAAAGCAGACTAGCTGTGGCAAAAAGGGCATTTCTGGCCAAGAGCAGTCTACTAATATCAAATATCGGCCTTAATTTGAAGAAGAAATTTCTGAGAATGTACGTCTGAAATACAGCACTGTATGGACTATATGGACTGTGGATAAATCGGAACAGATGAGAATGGAAGCATTTGAGATGTGGTGCTACAGACGAATGTTGAAAATTAGGTGGACTGATAAGGTAAGGAATGAGGATTTTCTACGAAGAATCTGAGAGGAAATGAATATGTGGAAAACACTGAAAAGTAGGGGGGACTGGACGATAGGGCATCTGTTAATATATGAAAGGCTTATTTCAATAGTGGTACGAGACAATTTTTGCTCATTTTGAGGTACAGAGTCCTAAAGTTAAATGAGCGCCGAAAAATCTGCAGTTGAGATGCCAGAAATATTCAAGCATATGGCTTCTTGCTAGTGATGAACTTTTCATTCTGTTTGTTTGCAACATTAATTTCAGAAGCATTATAGGCAGAAAAGTGGAGGTAATGGACTTGTACCACTATTGAAATAAGGGCTTCATATGAAGAAATCACTTCCATAGTACCAGAGGGAGCTGCAGAGGGCAAAATCTGTAGAGGGAGACAGAGATTGGAATAGATTCAACAAATAATTAAGGACGTAGATTGCAAGTGCTACTCTGAAATGAACAGATTAGCACAGGAGAGGAATTCGTGACGGGCTGCATCAAACGAGTCAGAAGACTGATGTTAAAAAAAAGAGAGAAAATTGTCAGAGCATGTGCTTCGATAAGTGCCTAAGTGATAAGGAATACCACTCAATACATGATAAGGAGATTGCAGCATTGCACTGATACGAATGCTCATCACTTCGAACACCTTCTGAAAAAGGGCGTTCATGCCACCTTTATGACCTACGTTGACCTTCAAAGTCTTTACTGTTACACATCATTGGATTCGTCTCGATAGCCGCTTTCAGAAAATAATTACCAAACTATAGCATCCAATTAAAAAAAAAAAAAAACCAAGTTGACCGTATCTCTGACGCGACCCCACCTAGCAACAAAGAACCAACGTCGTACGAGTATTATGGCCCCCGTTGCCCCATGCACCATTTGTCTCACAAACTTTCCAGCTACTATCATACTTCCGGAGTTATTGTAGGTAACAATAGTTAGTGACTCACCCTATATACTTTAACTAAAAAACGTAATACAACCGGCCTGAAACGAGAAGAAACACTGGGCGACCTGACGATGGTGCGTCACTTCAGCAGTGTCTGCTACTATTTTGTTTTTCATCATTCTCCTCAATGTCCATCAGGCACTAGAAGCGTCAATTAGTTCTCCTCCTCAAACTTAGAATGATGTATCATATGTCTTCCCGTCTCCATACATAAAAAACAAAGAAATGGGTTAGCACTGCTGTTTTTGGTCTGGAAGGACCTGGGATCTCTTTCGGTGTCTCCTCCAATTGTAGAAAAAAAATAAAACATCAAAAATTTAAAAAGGTGAGACAAGGCATTGTCGTTGTTGACGGATATGCAGATTCACTAATGTTCTAATCGGAGATGCTATTTTTTTTCAGTTAAAGCATCAAATTGTACCAATTTACACCTCTACAATGCGGTACCTCTTGTATTTCTTTCTGTTATTGTTATCTTCATTTAAACACAAAGACATAACATGAACTTCTTATAAACGTGAACGACCACTTTCTTTCGTCCATGACACAAATAAAGCCAACAGAGAATAATAATGGATACAACGTCTGTATCCAACGAATTAAAAAAAAAAAAAAAGAAAAAGAAAAAAAGGTCTGTAGGCTTCACTGGATTTCACACAATAATTCCATTCCGTACGTTTGACGTCCAGGTTTATCTTCACAGAGCCGGTACATACACACACAAGCAATGTTTACTTTAGGAAAGACGTTCAAAGTGACCGCCTTGCATTTGCAACCACTTCGCCACTCGCTGGACCATACTTAGCTGGACCCTACGCGACATACGTGGATCCACCGTGGCCGAAGCGGCGATGCACCCTCATGGGTGGAGTACTATCAACTCATTCCTTTAACGGTATCTGCAATTAAAAATCTCGTGTATTAACTTCCAGTGAGTGCGGAAGTGAGTACACTGGACCTGGAAACACTTCATTCAGACAGGCATATTCATTCTGAAGTGTGGCGGGGCACCCTAATGCTGCCAGCCAGTGTGGCCAAGCGGTTCTAGGTGCTTCAGTCTGGAACCGCGTGACCGCTACGGTCGCAGATTCGAATCCTTCATCGGGCATGGATGTGTGTGTTGTCTTTAGGTTAGTTAGGTGTAAGTTCTTCTAAGTTCTATGGGACTGATGACCTGAGATGTTAAGTCCCATAGTGCTCAGAGCCATTTGAACCATTATTGAAGCACCATAATGCTGACACCATAGCTGTCGCCAAACACCAAGTGGACCGTTTTGTAATTCGTTAGGCAAAGTATTGAAAAGAAACGTACTATACAGGAGAGCAATAAACTTGTCCGGAATTAGGCAACAGTCCAAAAGCACTTCTCCCACGATTCCAGCCCACAGGTTTATGCGAAAGTGTGCCTGAAAGTTCGGTTCATGGGTGACAGCCGGCCGATGTGGCCGTGCTGTTCTAGGCGCTTCAGTCTGGAACCGCGTAACCGCTACGGTCGCAGGTTCGAATCCTGCCTCGGGCATGGATGTGTGTGTTGTCCTTAGGTTAGTTAGGTTTACGTAGTTCTAAGTTCTAGCGGACTGATGACCACAGGTGTCAAGTCCCATAGTGCTCAGAGCCATTTGAACCATGGGTGACAAGTACGTTGTGTTCTGACAAATAATGGCTGTTGTGAAGGTTGAAAATAGCTTCATGAGTGAGATTATATTCGTCAGTCCGTATAACGTCATTTATAAACTGCTCGCTACATTGCACTTCAGCCGTTCACAAAACTATACTCGACGAGTGCCGTCTTTTGGCCGCTGATTGGAATTAACGTGTAATGATATGAAAGCAGTGCTTCATTGTGCTACAGTTTAACAACCAATCTTTGAGGTATCTCGAAGTGACATGCAGTATCACAGGTACGTCGCCGACGTGATTAGTGAACTGTTTCAAGAATCGCTTCCTCTATTTGTGGAGTACGTCTAGTCTCTGGACGATCTCTGTCCATTCTTGTGGATGAAGATTACCGGTTTCCTGCAGGCTTAGCTCCAGGCGACGATAAACATTTTTTTTATCGCGATGGCACGTTGGAGGGTACCGTGCGGGGTATGTACACAACACCAAAAGCATATCGACGTATTCATCGTCCGTGTACTCCACCGGGAAGCCGCTCTATGTGAACCTGACAAGACCAGTCGTGGTTCCACACTGCTCGTTTAGTAGACACATGCATGCAGTTTATTAAATCTCACATTCATGTGACAGGCTATTGTCAAGTGACGAAATGATGTCCTGCTTATAAACGACGAACGCCAGGAACGGATGTCTAAAACATAAAAAAATAACAAGGTTTCGAACCAAAACTCGACAGTGGATCGGGTTTGGTCTGCCAGCAGTTTACTCCAAGAGCTTCGACGTCTGGTACGGAAATCAACCGTGATACTCGTTCCTCTGTACTCTCTGGTGCACCAACTCCCCGTTTTCATACTTGATAAAATTTTCGCTTAGATCGGAATGAGGAATTGCGTGCCGACCTCCAAGTGTGACATTTTTTCTGCACGCTGTACATCGAACTGCTGTTACAGTGCTGGCTAGAGGTGGAAGTGTGGAAAGTGTTCCGAGCTCAACACACTCTCTAGTACTTAGTACTATACGGCGACAAAGATTACCTGATAAAATTTTAAGACGGGGTAACATATTCAGAGTAAATATCCCAGGAAAATAAAGGAACGCAACACTGAGGAGTTGTAGTGCATCATAAATAAAAGCTGTCAGGCGTGTTTCTGCATCAGGAAGACGATGTCCATTCAGATTTCGCTCCTGTCTCATAAGCGAGGTGCTAGTAGCGCCACTATGAAAATACAGATCTGGTTTTGTGTTAAATACTCTGTGTAAAAGGCAGTGAACGTTAGGTACCTTTTAGACTGGACTTGGTGAACTGATTTCAGTCAAGAATGCCTTCAGGTCGACAAAGACGCCACTAAGAATAACTCACTGACTTGGCATGAGGTCATGTAATAGGGCTACGAGAAGCTATATGTTCCTTCTGCGGTATTGCAGAAAGACTTGGCAGGATCGTATCCACTGTACATGGTTGCTGGCAGCGGTGTTCACGATAATGTACTGTGGCAAGAAGACCGGGCTCCGAACCGCCACGTGGTACTACCGAGAGGAAAGACGACCATGTTCGGCGTGATGCTCTGGCGCAGCGTACGCCCTGTAATGAGCATTTCACAGACCCAAAACCACTACCGTTTGCTACTTCGGTGGTGTCAAGCGAGAACTCATTGAAGGGCAGGGTTGAGGTCTGTTACCTTTTCTGTCAAAGGCTGGTTCTGCCTCGGTGCTAGTGGTGGCCGTGTGCTTCTTAGGAGGCCAGTTGACGGCCTGCCACCAAACTGTCTGCTTGCCGTTCACACTGGACCTACACCAGGAGTTATGGTCCGTCGTGCGATTCCGTATGGCAGCAGGAGCTGTCTAGTGGCTATCCCATGCGCACTGACTGCTAATTTGTACCAAGTCCAGTGATTCGATCTGTTGTGGAGCCAACCATGAACAACATTCCAGTTGGTGTTTCAAACACGATAGCTCTCGCCCCTGCTCGATCACCAGATATTTCTCCAATTGAGCACGTATGGGACATCACTGGGCGACAACACCACGGTCATCCACAAACAGTATTAACCGACCCTGTATTGTCCGACCAACTGCAGTAGGTGTGGACCTCTGCCCTACAAACTGACATCCTCCACCTTTACGACACAATACTTGCACGTTTACATGCTTACATTTAACATTCTGGCGCTTACACCGGTTATTAATGTACCACCGCTTGATATTTGCAATGGCTTGTCTCGCGCAAACATTAATCTGTGATCTCACAATGCTAATCACTTTAATACACTGAAGCGCAAAAGAAACTGGTATAGGAAAGTGTATTGAAATACAATGCAAATAGGCAGAATACGGCGCAGCGGTCGACACTGCCTATATAAGACAGCATGTGTCTGGCGCAGTTGTTAGATCGGTTACTGCTGCTACAAAGGCAGCTTCTCAAGATTTAAGTGAACTTGAACGAAGTATTATAGTCGGCGAACGATTGATGGGATATAGCATCTCCGAGGTTGCGATGAAGTGGGCATTTTCCCGTACGACCATTTTACGAGTGTACCGTGAATATCAGGGATACGGTAAAACATCAAATATCTGACATCGTTGTGGCCGGAGAAAGATCCTGCAAGAACGGGACCAACAACGACTGAAGAGAATCGTTTAACGTGACAGAAGTGCAACCCTTCTGCAAATTGCTGCAGATTTCAGTGGTGGGCCATCAACAAGTGTCAGTATGCGAACCATTCAACGAAACGTCATCGATAGGGGCTTTCGGGTCTGAAGGTCCACTCGTGTACCCTTTGTGACTGGACGACACAAAGCTTTACGCCTCATCTGAGACCTTCAACACCTACATTGAACTGTTGATGACTGGAAACATGTTGCCTGGTCGGACAAGACTTGTTTCAAATTTTAACGAGCGCATTTACGTGTACGGGTGTGAAGACAACCTCATGAATCCATGTATCCTGTATGTCAGCAGAGGAACTGTTCTGGACGGTGGAGGCTCTCTAATGGCGTGGTGTGTGTGCAGTTGGAGTGATATGGGATCCCTGATAGCCGGCCGAAGTGGCCGAGCGGTTCTAGGCGCTACATTCTGGAACCGCGCGACCGCTACGGCCGCAGGTTCGAATCCTGCCTCGAGCATGGATGTATGTGATGTCCTTAGGTTAGTTAGGTTTAAGTAGTTCTAAGTTCTAGGGGACTGATGACCACAGCAGTTAAGTCCCATAGTGCTCAGAGCCATTTGAACCATTTTTGATCCCTGATACGTCTATATACATCTGTGACAGGTGACACGTACGTGAGCATCCCCTCTGATCACCTGCATCCATTCGTGTCCACTGCGCAATTCGACAGACGTGGGCAATTCCAGGAGGACAGTGCGAAACCCCACACGTCCAGAATTGCTAAATACCGGCTCCAGCAACACTCCTCTGAGTTTAAACACTTGCACTGGCCACCAAACTCCATAGACATGAACATTATTGAGCATATCTGGGATGCCTTGCAATGTGCTGTTCAGAAGAGATTTCCGCCTCCTCCTACTCTTATGGATATATGGACACCCTCGCAGGATACAAAGTGTCATTTCCCTCCAGCACTACTTCAAACATGAGTCGGGTCCACGCCACGTCGTTTTGCAGCACGGGGCTCTACACGGTATTAGGCAGGTGTACCAGTTTCTTTGGCCCTTCAATATATATTACATAGACAAATTCATCTCCGAAATGTCATTGCACTCCATTACTTATTTTTTAGTGTGCGGTTATTTTCCGTCACGTAATACTCTTCCCGCATTAGAAAATATAAAAAGCAGAAACGAACGCACATTGTTGAAAGTACACAATACCGATTAGGGAGAACTTCATGCGAGAAATATAATACTCATTTCCAACTTTCAGTTCACTCATAATCTAGTCTAAGTTGATAGTATAGTCGAATAATGGGGAGTATTTCTGTTGGGAAGCCGTTCCACATGTACTCTCTGGGATAACGGCGCGTGTTAGCACAGCAGTTCCGGGATTCAGGCAGGTGCACCGCAACCGGATCGAATCCGCCCACCGGGTTAATGACAAGGGCTGCAGTGCCAGACAGCCTGGATGTGTTTTTAAGCGGTTTTCTACAGCTCATTGTGTGAATACCAGGCTGGTATCCACGTCCCCCTAAAGTTACACGATTCGCGAACAATTACATAGCGCTTGCAGACTTCCACATGGATAACACTCCCTACAGATGTTTAGGTACACATATTCCATCCCTGGGGATTGTAAAGTGGTGAAGACAAGAAGAGTTGTGGCCACCCCTTAAACTGACCACGTCAGATTCGAAATTGACCGTGCCGATCTCTCGTAGATGAGGGACAAAAGCGAAAAATAGAAGAAGAAAATTTCGTTACGAGTGCAGTCGTGCGATAGAACAACTTTGCTGTCATTTTTACCATAAGCAAACAGCATATTCGTGCTTTTCGTTTTACTCGTATACTGGTAAATGTCATATTGTGGTCAACAACGTTGCTGCACTTGTGAACAAGTTTAAGGGGAACAAAGAACTAGGGAAAGGAGCGGCATTCGCAGTGAGTGAACACACATTGTACAGATGGGCGGTTTGGTAACTAGTTAGGCCATCTAACATAATCCAAAGACGCATTGGCGCCACTCTTCCAAAACAAAAAATAAAACTTCATGAAATAAATATGATATACGTTTGATGTCAGTTTGCCGAGTCCTTGTTGTTCTCTTTTACCACTTCATTTTTCTGCCACGCTGCAGCTTTAAACACAGTTTAGACCTTGTTGCTTCAGCGTGCGGATGATTTCTGTGACTCCTGAAATATGAAAATTGCTACAAACGAGTTTGTAAGCCATTCTAAACATTGTCCTCTGTTTGCTGTTATCTCTCCGTTGCTTGTGCTCATAGGATGCTAATTACAGAAAGAATAAGAAAATCATCTTTAGACGTGACAAAGATGGCTAAAAATATCTGAAACGGACTGCTTACATCATCTTATGTTTAGCATTTCAAAGATCAGAACTATGGCTGCTTCCATCGAATTCACAGATAATATCCAGCAAAAATTCACAACGAATTTCCGATCAACAGCATTATGATATCCTTCACACGGGATACCGTGACCCAACCAAAGCTAGGTGCTCTACAACGCCCAGCACTTTTTAAAAAAAAGAAGGTGAAGGACCAACAACGAGTCACAAGGGGTCACCTCCACGCTGACTGTCTGCAATAGTAGCCGAAAAATAGTTCACGCTGCTATGAGCACTAGGGTACTTAACATCTGACGTCATCAGTTCCCTAGAACTTAGAACTACTTAAACCTAACTAACTTAAGGACATCACACACATGCATGCCCGAGGCAGGATTCGAACCTGCAACTAGCAGTCGCGCGGTTCCAGAGTGAAGCGCCTAGAACCGCTCGGCCACAGCAGTAGCCGAAATGAGGATAACTTTATCACACATGGCGCAACTGCTCACGCAGGTGCACCTTATTGCTTCTGTATTTTTCTTTCAAGTCATATTTCAAGTCTTTTGCTATTTGTCTGCTGTCTGACAGAAATACAATATCATGAAAGAACCTCTAAGTCGCCTTTTCTTCTCCCTGAACTTTAATTCTTTTTTCAAATACCTGTCACCTTTCCTTTATTGCAAGCTCACTGACTGACTGACTGAATAGCAAGGGGTGTGCGTGATACGTTCCAGCCCCTGTCGGAGTTACTTCTCAACTACTTTCTCCCTCTAATGTCATTTCACTCTCACAACTACCATTGGGCTCTTTTCTACTTGTACCTATACAATCGTTTGATAACTCTCTTTTATCGCTGCTATATTAAGACTTCCAAAGAGTGTGTGCCAATCAATACTGTCTAAATCTCTGGTAAAGCTACAAGTACTAAGAGTTTCGGTTCACGTTCCTTAATTTGTCATCGAAGATAAATCCTAGAGCTTGTGTTGCCTGCAATGTTCCTTCATTTCTCCCGAACTTCTCTTCTTAGATAGAGCAATAGTTTTGAAGCAGCAACGGATAAAGACGAAAGAAGAGCGTCGGTATGCACATCTCTAATGAGGCAAAGAATATAAAATAAGCGTCTTACGTTCGTCATAGACAAAGTAAAGCAAAGAACAGTGCCCTGCCGCATGACTGACGTGACCCTCTTGCCTCACTCTGCTGGCCAGCCATCGTCCTTCTCCTGGGAGTGCGCCTACTTCCTCCCGCCCTTGCCAGCTGCCTGGTATGCAAATACCTCGGCCCGCCCCCTCCCCCACCCTCCTCCCTCCTCGCGGCTCCCCTGTGTCTCTTCCGCCCCGTCGCCCCGTTGTAGCGACTGCCGACTTGCAGCCTACGCCTGTCCTAACACCGGCGCGGTGCTGACAGCCGCCCAGCGAGGCGCTTCCCACCACTAGACCGGCTAACGCTAGGGTCGCTTGTCGGCTGACTTCACACTCCAGAACATAAGACGACTACGTAGCTCCACTGCTATGCAGTCATCTTGTGATGTCCTGGAGTGTTAAGTCTACAAGCGTTTAAAGTGCGATACTGCAACCGACAATAAGCTAACCAGGTAATTTTACGTCCCTGGCGTAGCGTTAGGCTTTTATCTGTAACCCCCCGCCTACCACAGATACTCTAAGGAATTATATAAAACAGCTTCAAACGTCGGATTACTTTACAAATGAATTAATGTGATAAATATTTAGCATTAAGCGCGTGAAAAATTTATGGACAGAATGGTTTGGGTAATCTGCGCTTCGTTTCAAGAAAAGTTGGTATATGACTTCATGGCTTCTGTACTGACTCTCTTCATATGATACAATTTTGCACGCATATTCAGTGATACACGTGGATACAGTCTGCAAAATGCGCCGCGAATAAACCTAATAGTAAAGAATTAACAGATTAAAACGTCAGTCCTGATACAGAAGATTTACTGCATGCACAGCGAAAATGTAGTAAGCGATAAGCGATAAATCTTTTCCTCTTTAACTGTTTTGCAATTGGTGTCAGCGAGAAATGTTTCCGAAAAGGCTTTATATTATGCGTAAAGTTTGTTCGAAGTCGCTACGTGCTCTAAAGCGCAAGTCTCTAAATCGCCAGTAATGGACGAATATTTTCTCTCCAATTTGCCTGCCTGAGACGACTGCGGTGGCCGAGCGGTTCTAGGCGCTTCAGTCCGGAACCGCGTGACTGCTACGGTAGCAGGTTTGAATGCTGCCTCGCGCATCGATGTGTGTGATGTCCTTAGGTTAGTTAGGTTTAAGGTGTTCTAAGTTCTAGGGGACTGATGACCTCAGATGTAAAGTCCCATAGTGCTCAGAGCCATTTGAACCATTTTGAATGCCTGAGTTATTTTCAAAAATTCAAATGGCTGTGAGCACTATGGGACTTAACATCTATGGTCATCAGTCCCCTAGAACTTAGAACTACTTAAACCTAACTAACCTAAGGACAGCACACAACACCCAGCCATCACGAGGCAGAGAAAATCCCTGACCCCGCCGGGAATCCAACCCGGGAACCCGGGCGTGGGAAGCGAGAACGCTACCGCACGAGCACGAGATGCGGGCTGAGTTATTTTGCAGGAGGATATATAGACAGATTGTAATTTTAATGTTTGACTTACGGGCTTAAAGCTTTAAAGTAAGATTTTATTTCTTTATGAGTAAATTATAACGATGTTTTAAATTTTTGAATTCCGTTAGTAATATGAAGTACTTAAAATCAGTCTATGTTACCCTTGCAAGACGTTAGATAGGCAACTCGCAAATCGAACCATGCGACCCATTAAGATGTTTACAATTAATTATACGTTGCTTGAGAAGAAAAGGTAAGCGTGCAAAACACATCGCCGGATGTCAGTTACCCCGTTTACTCTGGGTTCCCAAAACCGGATTACGTAATCCGATTTCCCAATACCGCTTCTGGGAGGTCATGTAAACGCTTCAAAATCGATCTTGGAAGTCCGCTTCTACTTGCCGGTTTTCCATTTCAGCAATCGATTTTCGCTTCCATGTAAATGCAACCGGTTTTGAAACGAGCTTGTAATGTCCAGTTACGTCTTGTTTTCAGAATGTGAGGTTAATCTTGACTTATCGTGCAGTGAAGGAGAAGCAGAAATATTAGACTGAGTTTGAGGCTGTCTACTTGCAATATTGAAGTGAAGTAACGACTGTGTTGACTGAATAATAAACTGGATGAGCTGTTTTCCAGACGCCGTATTTAATTGGGTAGCAAATCCGCTTCACTCGTTAACATATAAACACGACAGCAAAAAACTGTTAACGAAATTCGGTTTTCGTCTTTCGGAAGATGTGTTGCATGTAAACGTAGCGAATGTAACTTCGTATACGTGCACACCATTGGAGAGTCTGTAAACAATTACAGAGGCCATTCTGTGTGATGGGTAAAACCAGTAGAATACATTTGAGTTTCTCGTGTACGGTGCTGTTACCAGCTCTTGTAACGTATATATATATAAGGAATGAACAACATCAGGTGTTGACTGATCACCGTGGAGAACGCGAAGGTGGTTGGTACTCGTGTGAGGCAACATTCTCAGAGTCTGACAGTGTTTGAAATTGGCCGCATTATGGGACTCGATATCGCCGGCTGGTCGAATATCGAAATACATAGATTTGTGTGGCATTCGGATGCGACAGTCGTCCGATGTTCGACTGCATTGGTAGACACAGACGTCGTCAAGATTCCTGGCAACCGCACCTGACCACCACAACGGGCGATCGGCGTAATTCGTACTAAGCACATTGTAATGCCTTCACATCCGGACCTGCAATCCGGAAACAAACGGACTCCTTGTAACAACATGTGTCGTCCTGCACCTTTAGTTGCAGCAGCTAGGAGCATCCGAACTTGGAAATTACCGTTGAAATCTGGTCTCGCAGGATAGAGCAGATCAGGTTACGGTTGTGGAAAGGGGCCGTGGTGAACTACTGTTAGTTGCACAAACACACAAACTTCCATGTTCCTAAGAACGACTTATTCACACATTGCTTTAAAAGGATCAAATTAAACAAAATATGGCTGAAGGCCTAGTTAAGAAAACTTGCGATATCTCATGGGCTGCAGGCCCAAAACCACACCAAAAACAAGAACGGCTCAAGGCCTGAACACGTTATTAAAGATTGCTTTAAAGAATACACGCGGTTGAAAGCCTTTAAAAGAGAAAATAAATACCTGGCTGAAGGCCACACGCAAGACATTGAACAACTCAGGACTTAGGGCCTGGATAACAAGAATTTGAGATAAAACATTTTTAACAAAGTTTAGTTTTCAACAAACCAATTTTCAAATTATAATTTATGATGGTTGAAGGCTTTATCTTAAAGATATTTCAGATAAAGGCACAGCTGAATGCCACACACTGGACACTGAACAACTCACGACTTACGGCCTGGATAACAAGAATTTCAGATAATTTAAATAAAATTTTAAGAAATAAATTTTCAAATTTTAATTTAAGATGGCTTAAGGCCTTATTTTAAAATTAAAACAAAGTAAATTAGTAGATGGCTGAAGGCCTCACACAGTATTTCAGACTAAAATGAAAATCACAACAGAAAAACAACAGAACAGTTCCAAGGGTCGGCCTGAGGAGGTAGCTCTAACGTAAGGTGAGGTGAGACAGGCAGCCAAGAGTAAGGTTAAACAGTTGGATGGCAACCCGACTCAGGGACGGCTGAAGGACCGGCCAACAACCTAATCAATTCCCTTCTGCCCGACCAACGGCACGGCAACAGAAAGTATCAGCTGAGGACGAAGATATCAGCTGAACCACGTCTTCCAAAATTGGCGTCTAAAGACAGTGGAGGCACAGTAACCACTATAAGAAAAAATATGAACAATTAACTAAAAGACTGTCGAACTACATGCCATGCTGGACAGAGTCAGCACAGCGTGGAAAAACACACTGCCAGAAAACTACACTAACGACTAGGGCACTTAACTGGGGCATTATCGGCCAAAAGGCAGAAAATATCGCTGGTGCACTTCACTGATAAGTAACAACCAATTTAGAGACCATACAGGAAGACGGCTGCAAAATTTTGCCGACTCCAACACCCCATACGTTGCTGCTAGCCGGAATGGCCCAGGAAGCAACAACCGGCAATGAACGAAGAGATGCCACAGCAGTTGAGGTTTCATAACAGGTTAACTGACCACTCAACTTCAGTGTCCAGCTTCGGTGGGCGACGAACTTTGTAGCTCTCGTAGCTAGCGCCTCACAATCCCACCGCGCGTGCATGCTGCCAGTGGTCTCGGTCTGACTTCGCTCTGCGAAGACTTCCTCGCTGCTCTGTTCCCAACCAACCAACTGCTTGCAGCACGCATACAGCATTAAAATACCTGCTCAGTCAAAACCACAGAAGCTACGCACGGTTCCACGAAACACTTCCACAAACAACTCAAACAATAGTAAAACCAGTGACTGTGGAACAATTAGGAGGAATCACAAGTCGACACACACGGATAACCCAGAAGCGGTCGGCGACCAAATTCACGTCTTCCGATGAGACGACATACCGAACGACCAATTAAGGTCGTTCCCACTCAAGTCATGTGTGTTGGCAATGGTCGGGCGAGTCATGTCTGTCCGGACCTCACAGCGGCACCGTCCCGACTCAGCTCGCGACACACGGCGACTCGGAAACACTAGCGGTCGCTGCAAAGATAATACGACAGTACTCTTATGGATAAGTGCTGCTGCTGCCACTCACGGGCAGGCAAGCCAGTAACTTAGTTACGCCAGTAAATCGACTAATAGACAAGGCAGCAGTACTGTAAACACAAGATGACAAGCAATAAACGGCATGAACACGACCCGCGCATGGCTCAAACGTCCAATGCGCAGGTTGCCGTTAACACCACAATTCAAACGGATGCGTTTGGTGTAATACCATGACCAGGATGCATGGACAACTTCCATCATATAATTGTGACCTACTGTCTTCACTCACTATTGAAGATTCCTTAGACTGCCTTGGAATGGACCTCTATGGTAGGAGAAAACTTCTTGCTATTGAAAATGATCTTATTGCCGTATTCAGTTTGCTGTCGCTGTGAAGACGTAGAATGATTCTCTGACTTTTTTCAACCAAACGTATTCCACAGATCATACAGTGCAGCTATTGCTTTGCTGCTCAATTTCAACTTACATATATATTTTTTTATTGATTGTATACTTCGTTATAAACGTCGTAAAAATAATAGATAAGAATATATAAATTGGACTGTTACCTTCGAAATTACTTGTATTGTGGCAAAATAATTTTGCTGCTGTCGGCAGTTTATGTGAAATAAATTCCCCAGATACACTCATTGACATCCTTATTACCTTTTTCCTAGTACTTTATTAAACTGTCCTAAGATATATATCACTTGTATAAAAATTTTGTGTTTCAAATATATTGTGTTCTCCACAGCTGATCACACACAATATACACAGCTGCGAATAAATTGTTAGATAAAATTTTACAGTTGTACTGTTAGTCTTAGAGTGACTTAGTATTCTCGGGTGACCAAGTAGGAAATTAGATGCCAAGCCAGAAATATCTGGCAAAGCGTTCTGAATTCAGGAGCTAAGAACTTTCCTCGCTTATACTGCTTGTTAGTTTCAATAACACATTTGATTCTGCCATTAACAGGTGTTCGCCGTCATTAGTCGTACTTGTAGCTCCTGTGCATGGTAATTGAAGCCGTCACTCGTTCAGTTTGTGACGCACTGACGAACAAATGGGATTATAATCTGTATACTTGGTTAACTGACCACATTATCTGCCTAATTTGCAGGTAACGAAGGGCCGTTATTTCGGGTATAGCCGGTGGCATAGTTGTGTAATACCTTATCTATGTGAGGCTTTATCGTGTGTGTGGTTAGTGGCTATTATCAATTGTCTACGACTGTGTCATGCTGCCTAAGTAATGCCCATGTAAGGCATAACTCGTGAACAGAAGCCGTATTTTTACGTTACGTCGGTATAATTAGCGTTTTAGTATTTCACCTGTCACTATTATTGCCGTGAGGCCTTCTCTTACATCTGAACAGATATCCTCATGCAGGATTTACTGTTGAACCATGGAATACAAGTAACAGATCATAGTAAAAGCCTCAGTTTACTAGTTAATAAAATTGTTGTTAGGTATTGTATAGTTTAATTTTTTTCACAGAGATATTTTATTGCATTGAACAGAGTGGAATCTTACATCTAGGCTGCGATAACAGCAAATGGAGAAACAAAAATTCTGAGCCAATACAGCCTTCCTCACGCTATATATTGCGGTGACCTCTTTCCTTTACGAGTATTACAGTTCTTCAGTTTTAAGTGCTTTGAAAGGATAAGAGTTCATTTTCTTCGTTTACTAGTATCGTCAACAATACACTTCCTAACAATGGTTAGATCTATGTCAAATATAAATTATACTTTTACGTGAAGTTTGCCAATACTGTATTGCTTCCCCCTCTTAAACTAACATTCTGTAACCGTTTACGGTAGCTTTAATAATTGTTCAGAATACAGCCCGCCAGCGGATGCTACTGATTACGAATGACGATACTGATTTGTTCATTGATTTAGTGTGTGATTACGCTTACCCGACCCGAGTAAACGTATTTACCACTCACTGTTGGCCTATCATCTGACGGGAAACCTCCAAACCCATATTTTGTTCACATTTGCAGACAATTCATAAATACTATGTGCGACTCGACTGTATACCATTGTTCGACGCGAAGCCTCAACGAAGGCATTCTCTACTCGCGTTGATGCACCTGAACAACGGTATTGCTGGGGCATTGCTGAACGATTCAGCAAGACGGTGCCTCCCTCCGAAAAAGAAAGTTTCTGTTCCGAATGTTCCGGAGAACCAGCGATGCTCGACGGGTACATCTGACTACGTCGTAGCACTGTCAATACTAGAACCCCGCACACTGTTTGCTAGATCTGGTCACACTTCTGTAACCTGGTATCAGCGGTCAAACGACTCTACGAAACGGATCTTAGATTGGAGTCTGCTCTCATTTCACCAGGAAGCATAATTTTTGTACATGTTTTATTCCTAACGAAACATTTTTTGTGAGGAAATACCAGATTTTTAGAAGATAGGTTTCAGGTTTTAAATATAAATATTTTTACTAAAGAGCAATGACCTGCATATATTGTAAACACAATTTTTGTTAAATAAAAGTAAGTTACTGGTGAGACTGTGGAGTGATGTTTTATTTGTAATGCGAGGTCTGGGGCAGAGGAAAATTAGACAAATATGTGGTGCGGTGGATTTTTTTTCACTGTAACGTCATATAAAGCAGAAAGAATATTTTTAAACTTTAAAACTATTTTACCGACAACAGAGTAGTATTTATATCAGAGAATGTGGAAAAAATGTTTTAATATATTATAATATGGAGGATTACTAGTCATTGTCAAGGAGAAGTTATTAACCCGGCCGAAGTGGCCGAGCGGTTCAAGGCACTTCAGTCCGGAACCTCACTGCTGCTACGGTCGTAGGTTTGAATCCTGCCTAGGGCATGGATGTGTGTAATATCCTTAGGTAAGTTAGGTTTAAGCAGTTCTAAGTCTAGGGGACTGATGACCTCAGATGTTAACTCCCGTAGTGCTTAGAGTCATTTGAACCATTTGAAATTATTACCAATTACATCAGAAATTGCTAATAAAGTGTAAGAGTCTGTAAAGTGTTTTGTGCTGCTTTGTTCTTTTTTAAACGTTTCTTTTATGTATTTTAGTTGTTAATTACCACTGAGCAGTGCAGTTATCGAACTGTAGTGTATGTATCTTTCATTTTAATGGCTTTTATGATGACAAATGGGATGTATATTCTCACTTGGTTTATGTAACTAATCTGCAGTATCTTTCTTGATGGAGAGTTTAATGGATTCAAGAAACATTACTATATAGAGTGAAAAAATATTCATAGGCTAGCCTACTTAGACCATGTGGTATAATTTGTGTTCTGCGAGACAATCCATCATATCGATCATAAATAAAATATCGAGACTCTTATATACTTAGCGAAACATACATACATATTGAGAGGTGGCATGAGCCCCCTCTCATATTTCTACCTTGGTCTGAGTAATTCGATCTTCCTCTCTAATTGCATGCGGTGAAAAGTCACTATTCCTCCACATGCTGGCTTCTCACGCAGCGTCTCTCGTCACCCGGGTGGTCCGGTGACAGGCGGGCACTGCTGATCTTGAAAGGGTTAAGCTGACAGGTGAGAGGGAGTCGAATGAATGCTTTCCAGACGCCGAAATTGTCATAAGAGCGGCGCGACACGCCCACAGGGGCGTGACGGAGCAGCTGGGCTAGAGATTCCATTACTTCACAGAAACTTAGTGAAAACCGTTTCTGGAGGGCTACCAGCGAGGCGTGGGAAAGACTTGTGTTCCCAGGCAGTCTTGGCAGGCAAATTCCAGCGTTTTCTGCAAAATCGTAACTATGATTGGCTTCCTCAGGGCATAGCTCCGTGACGTAGCAAAATCGGCGCAGAAATTGGCGCCAAGAATCTCCATTGGTGGAAAGGTAGTGCTTCGGCAATAGAGTGGAATTTTCCGCCGGTTCTCGAGTTGCTCATTGGAATGTTTAACCACGGCCACTGTCGTGGGGGCGGGAATGTTCTGTGTTTGGCTTGTACGGGTGCTCTTGAGATAGTCGGCTCTCGCCTTTCGGTCGGAGTAGGTCACAAGATTGAGCTCTCGCTGCTCTGGACAGCCTGCCTTCTGTTGGCTGTGTAATATACTTTCATTTAATTGTAACTGTTTGACGAAGTTGCTGAAGTTTCGACTTCAACGTAACTTTCCGAGTACAGTTGGCAATTGAGCGTTGTGCGTACAAGCGGCCTATGTTGTCTGTCTTGAGCAGTTTTGGCTAAAGTTGACTGTATCGGAGTTACTGTGTGACTTCGCTTGTTAAAATCAATCGCTGTACCATCAGTGATTGTGTGGCGAGCCTTCTTCATCTCCCTCAGTGGGGCATTTGTATTGCTAGGAAGTCCTTAGTCTGGAACAACCAGACCAGGAGAATTTTTTTCGGGCTATACTCGCGACATTATCATCACCATGACAGGACGTCGAAGCAACCAGCCATCGACTGCGGTATGCCAGATCGTGTTCTTGCGGGTAAGAAGACAGCTTGGTAGTGTATGTCCGCAGCACCGGCAGATTAGGGATTTTCCTAGGTGATAATCAGAGCTCAGCAGAGCGCGCCTGATCCTTTTTTTCTAACTTTGTTCTGTCTTGGTGTTCATTGTCTGAGTTCTCATTACTGTAGCAGCAATTAATGTTGGGTTGGCTGTGTGTTTCTCTTAAGATTTGAGTTGCAAGGATTTGGCTCCACATACCACATCATCATAAATGTCACAATCTAGTTTAGGGACAACTTTACCTTCACAGAATTTATTTGAGTATCCAATTTGAGCCAATTTGATGTATTGTAAATGTTTTATGTGTTTTGTTTATTATTTTGAGTTTAGTCATAATAAGTCATATTGTTATTTTGGGCAGAACTTTCATTCTGTTAATCGGTAGAGCAACCCTTTCATTTCTCACTACGTTGGTGAAACTTTCCTTTATTTAACTTGTTTACCAAATTAAATTATTGCAGGTGCCAAACTGTTTTCTACTCCACTTGCAGGGTCGATTACAGTCAGTTCGCGTTTCTTTTTAATCCATGTGCAACAGCAAAAGTCGGAGTTAGATTAGGGGGGGGCTTAGAGCATCATTTATATATGAAGGTTCTAGAAGAATTTAGTGTTAAATACACTGCTAGCCCCGGCACCTCGCAATATGATAGGCTGCTAACGTATGTCGTGTGAAAATGAAGCCACCGATTTCGATTACAGCTACGACACATTTTTAATCTGCCAGAAAGTTTAATTACATCGACTATCAAGTTCGACGATGTTGCTGGGTGCGTTAGGCATTCCCATCTGTCGTCATATGAGGTTATGTCCACCAGATGATCATTTTAGTGGTCCAAGTATTATGATGTGGGGGACCATAACGATGCATGGGCGTACTGACCTCCAAATGTTTGAACACGGTACACTCACTGGTCAATAGTATTCTGACACTGTATCCCTAACTCATGGACGACCTTTCTCATCGGCACACTCGGTGCGGACTTCGTTTTTGTGGATGGCAATGCACGACGACATCGAACAGCGTGTGTGGAGGAGTTCCTATTCGGCGAATAGATTGGCCTGCCCATACCCCCCCCCCCCCTCCTCCCCCCTCCGACTTTATCTCACCTAGCGCGTCTGCGATGTTTTGGGGATACATGGTGCAACACATTCACATGTCCCAGTTGTCAACCGAGCAATGGAACGTCCAACCACAAGAACTTCATACCAGTCTTCTGTCCAGCATGGGAGCACGGTACAGAGCACACAAAGCCAACCGTGGCGATCACTCACCGTATTAAGAACCACACTATACCTTTTGTAATGTCCAGGAGACCATCTCGATTCGCGATGACTTTGGTGTAATCATTGTCTTTGAGCACGAGTTGTCATTTCTATTAGTCTCACGGCGTATTTCTCTCACCTACCTTCTGTACTATATTGCGGCAGCTCTTTCTGAAAATGGGCCAAGTTTCTTCGAGTTTTGTCCCTTAGCAGTGGCACATCATACGAAAGTTACCAGCTTTTGCACAGCAGTGTAATTAGACATATAGCGAAAACCATGCAACTTAATTGATTGTCTCAACGTTATCTGTGAAATAATGCTAGAATTTTGTATTACATGTGCAGTTTTACCATTTACGTATGCATGTTTGGAAACCAAATTGTATGGATAGCCCCTGCGAGTATACGACTGTTGGACTCAAGGCTGTTAACATTCAGGCAATGTGGAATTTGAAGTCTGCGCTCCCGGCTTCTAACGTGGAAATCTTGTCTTAATCAAATGTTTCCTGTTAAATTGTACGAAAATATTTTTCTCACTACGATTTAAAAAACTACGTCTGAGCTTGAATAATTGTGATAATACAGTGTTGCTGAGTTTACCGCGCAGGATTAGCCGAGCGGTCTAAGGCGCTGCAGTCATGGACTGTGCGGCTGGTACCGGCGGAGGTACCCCGGGCATGGGTGTGTGTGTGTGTGTGTGTGTTTGTCCTTAGGATAATTTAGGTTACGTAGTGTGTAAGCTTAGGGACTGATAAACGTAGCAGTTAAGTCACATAAGATCTCACACACTTTTTTTGTTTTTGCTGTGTTTAATACAGTTATGGCTCATATACTGAGTCATTACATGTTACTCAACAACCACTCTTATTTCTTATGGAAGTATTCAGCATTTCTTTTCGATTACTAGATGAGACTATAGTGGTATGTGGAACAACAATAACGCATAAAATGACGAAAACTGGTGACTTCACAAAAGAATAGCAGCACTACACTGTTGAATATTTCCGTGCGTTCAACTTGCACGCAAAATATGGTTATATCCCCATTATGTGTCACATTGTTTTAAAGGTACGAATGAAATGCTTTACAGGTGTTTCAGTGAAAAATTTATATGATGTTTAAATTTTATTTCAATTACACTACAATAATTTCAATTCAAATTCTGTGACAAAAAATTCTATTCATAAATAAGTGCTGGATTACACATGCAGAAAGATATCGTAAACGAGCGTGGTTTTCATCAATAATTTAAATGATGCACGTAACGTTTGACATAAAACTCTGCAGATTTGTACAAATGCGCCTAGAAAATAATTTGATATTTATTTGCTGCAGCCCAACCCGTAGTTTAGTGACAGCTCTCGCTGTAGAATCTAAAGACAGCAGACTCCACACTTGCAAGGTACATGCAGTTACACGTCTAAAAGGTACAGACAGACACACACGCACATACACACATCATACACACATATAAACACACAGACGGAGAGAGAGAAAGAGACAGAGAGAGAGACAGAGCGAAAGAGGCTCACGCCTAAGTCAGTAGACAAGAGTGTTCAGCAAATAAATTAACAACAGCAATCGAATTCACCAAACTATACTAAATGGAATCGGTAGTGATGAATCAATGAAGATATAATGGTATGAAATGATACAAATCCGAATCTGCCAGAAATGTCTCGACATATTCAAACTGCATTTAGTTCTGCCGAATCCGATGAAGGTTTTCGTAAATTTTCCCTCGGTCATCAGGAGCCATATTGTACTATAAATGAACTCCACTTGAACATCTATCAGCTTACTGTGGTTTGGCTGAGAAGAGCCGAGAGCTCAACAACGAATCACTCTTCTCACTTTGATAGTGTGTAAATGATCTATCAAAAAGAGAAGTGCTTCTCACATCAGTCAATGCCTTTAAACTTTTATGCACACAAGCAGCCGTTTGCACACACTGAAGGTAGCCAATAATGCCTGAGACTATGCTTTCGCAGCTACTACTTAAAATATTTCCATTTCTCCTGAACGTATAGGAATTGCGGGGTCCTGCCCACTCGTCTCTTATAGGGTGCCTGAAAGATGCTGCCTTCTCGGATAGCCATACAACAATTCAAGCAAATCACATTAATAGCCTTTATTACAATAAAGAGAGATTGAAAATACTTAACTTTGGATTTACAACGAGTTGTTGCAAGCAGTGAGCGACATGCAAACAGTCAGTGTCCTTCACTATATACACTACTGGCCATTACAATTGCTACACCAAGAAGAAATGCAGATAATAAACGGGTATTCATTGGACAAATATGTTATACTATAACTGACATGTGATTACACGTTCACGCAATTTGGGTGCACGGATCCAGAGAAATCAGTACCCAGAACAACCACCTCTGGCCGTAATAACGGCCTTGATACTTCTGGGCATTGAGTCAAACACTGCTTGGATGGAGTGTACAGGTACAGCTGCCCATGCAGCTTCAACACAATACCACAGCTCATCAAGAGTAGTGACTGGCGTAGTGTTAAGAGCCAGTTGCTCGGCCACCATTGACCAGACGTTTTCAGTTGGTGAGAGTTCTGTAGAATGTGCTGCCCAGGGCAGCAGTCGAACATTTTCTGTATCCAGAAAGGCTCGTGCAGGACCTGCAACAAGCGGTCGTGCATTATCCTGCTAAAATGTAGGGTTTCGGAGAGACAGAAGAATAGTAGATACACGGATCGTAACACATCTGAAATGTAACGTCCACTGTTCAAAGTGCCGTCAATGCGAATAAGAGATGACCGAGACATGTAACCAATGGCACCCCATTCCATCACGCTGGGTGATACGCCAGTGTAGCGATGACGAATGCACGCTTCCAATGTGCGTTCATCGCGATGTCGCCAAACACGGATGCGACCGTCATGATGCTGTAAACAGAACCTGAATTCATCCGAAAAAATGACGTTTTGCCATTCGTGCACCCAGGTTCGTCGTCGAGTACACCATCGCAGGCGCTACGGTCTGTGATGCAGCGTCAAGGATAACCGCAGCCACGGTCTGCGAGCTGATAGTCCATGCTGCTACGAACTGTTCGTGCAGATTGTTGTTGTTTTGTAAACGTCCCCATCTGCTGACTCAGGGATCGAGATGTGGCTGCACGATCCGTTACAGCCATGCCTGTCATCTCGACTGCTAGTGATACGAGGCCGTTGGGATCCAGCACGGCGTTCCATATTACTCAGCCATGGCTGTCATCTCGACTGCTAGTGATACGAGGCCGTTGGGATCCAGCACGGCGTTCCATATTACTCTCCTGAACCCACCGATTCAATATTCTGCTGATAGTCATTGGATGTCAACCGACGCGAGCAGCAATGTCGCGATACGATAAACCCTAATCGCGATAGGCTACAATCCGACCTTTATCAAAGTCGGAAACGTGATGGTACGCATATCTCCTACTTATACGAGGCATCACAACAACGTTTCAGCAGGGAACGCCGTTCAACTGCTGTTTGTGTATGAGAAATCGGTTGGAAACTTCCTCATATCAGCACGTTGTAGGTGTCACCATCGCCGCCAACCTTGTGTGAATGCTCCGAAAAGCTAATCATTTGCATCTCACTGCATCTTCTTCCTGTCGGTTAAATTTCGCGTTTGTAGCACTTCATCTTCGTGGTGTAGCAATTTTAATGGCCAGTGGTGTACAATTTCCATTCAAGCATTCACACTCGCTCGTAAGTCACTGCTATCGTTAACATCAGCGCACATCTAGGCCTCTATCGTCTCCTCGACGCTGGCCGGAGCGGCGCTTATGAACTCCTCGTGTAGATGCCGCTCCTGTCGTGGTGCCGTCCTAGTCAGCGTGCTATTGGCTGACGTCGTCTCACAGCCTTCTCTGTTCTTGCGTCCTTCGTCTTCGTGCCGGAGCTTCCGTTTCTTCGGAAGAGGAACGGTTCTTCGAAACGAATTGAGAAACTAGCCTTGATAGAGTGTTCACAGAAAGAAGAATATACGTTAAGAAATGTCGCTCTTCTCTGAGAGATACAAAACTTTACTTTTAATAAGTTTTTATTTCCAATTTTTAAAATACATTACAGAAATTCACATTACAACGTAACATGCCTTTGTAGTGAACAGAAACAGCCAGTTAATGACTTGAGAGGACGTCTCGCCACAGCGGCTTGTGTTGCCAGGAAAAGGCTTGCGTCGATGAGGATACAATTGGGACGAAAATGCTTTGGCCCGGAAGGTGCCGGGTCCCCGTGGAGACGGACGTAACGCCTGTCTATGGAACATTCTCCCATGCCATCAAAAATTCGCTATTAATCGCCTCAATACAAAATGGGCAAAACACAGGCCGCCACTTGAATTGCGGAAGTTTTCTGTACTATAAATCGGTTGTTAGTTCCATTACAAACAGGCAAAGAGTGGCTATGTTGCAGCATATCGCTTAGGGAGGTTTTTTACTCTTATCCAACACACAGTCAATATGAAACAATAGTAGAGGTCTGAGTAAAATGGAGACAGGTGCCGGCTCCTTGCTGACTAACGCAGTCTATAGCTATCTGGTAAGAGCACTGCCTACGAAAGACAAGATAGCGTGTTCGAGTCCCGGCCCGATACAGAATCTTGATCTGCCGGAAAATTTCAAATCACCCAGCACCCTGCAGAAAAATGAATATTCTTCTGGAATTGGCTGTGGTTAAGCCACTTCTGCCACGCGGGATTAGCCGAGCGGTCAAGGTGCTGCAGTCATGAACTGTGTGGCTGGTGCCGGCGGAGGTTCGAGTCCTCCCGCGGGCATGGGTGTGTGATTTTGTCCTTAGGATAATTTCGGTTAAGTAGTGTGTAAGCTTAGGGACTGGTGACCTTAGCAGTTAGGTTCCACAAGATTTCACACACATTTTAACATTTTTTAAGCCACTTCTCCGCAAGGAATCTAGGACAACTGAAGTCTGGAATGTTGGAGGGAGGTAGAGGCGAGTGTAAAGCTGCGAGTGTGGTCGTGAGTCTTGCTTCATCTCATACGAAAAGCAGTGTTCCGGGTTCGATTCGTGGTGCGGCATACTGTTTTAATCTGTCATGAACTTTCAAAATAGCACATCCTCTGCTGCAGAGTGAAAAAATAATTCTATAAGTGTGACAGTATGCTCGTGGCGCCCAAGTAGCCTTGAGACCAGCGCTACTGAGAGAGTATTCTCTGGACTTGTTGGACCGCTCCAGTCGAGTGAGCAATGTCGTGGGTTTGAAAGTCTTTGGAGGTGCAGACACTTTATAGTAATTCGACCACAAGGGAGCTCGTCGTCGCGTGATTCGTTTAGCATACGTCGCAGATAAGAGAAATTGAATAACGCCGCCCCACGTGTGCGTCTCACTTGTAATTCCGCCCCCGGGCCGGGCGGGGAGGGAGGAGGAGCGCCGCCTCCACAGAGCGGGCTCATATTTCATTAGGGCGGCGCGCCGCCCCGCGGCTGCAAACACTTTTGGTGACCCGGGGCGGCTGCGGCACGTGAGGCGAATGTCGGACGCCGGACGCCGGCGCCTCCCAGCAACGTCCGCGGCCTACACAACAGGGGCCGCGCTTCTGATACACCCACTGGCGCAAGTAGAGTCTCACAATTTTTTTCATTTAACTATACAGGGTTATTTATAAGTACCGTTGGAGTTTTAGAAGAGAACTACAAGACATACAGGCAACAGACACAAGGGATAGTGTGTCACCCAAAGGTGCGAGGTGCCGGGGGGGAGAAGAGTTTGTACCTGTTTAATTCAGACGAATTTTGTATGCGAACGAGAGATGCACTCGAACCCCTCCTTATCTACCAGCTGGTTAATTATGCCCACAACGGTAACGGAAGGAAATGATGGTGGACTCTGCTAATTGGTAAAATAAGGAGTACACATTCACAATAATTTAATAAAAATCGTAATCGACTCAAAAAAAAGAACACTTCATCATAACAAACAACAGGAAATGGGAATCTGCATATATTTACCAAATGATATGCGGATTAAATGTTACGGCGAAATTTATTATATTGGGTGATAAAAAAGTCAGTATAAATTTGAGAACGGAATAATGTAGTAGAGAGGTACAAATTGACACACATGCTTGGAATGACATGGGGTTTTATTAGAACCAAAAAATACAAACGTTCAGAAAATATCCGACAGATGGGGCTTCATCTTATCAGAATAGAAATAATTAGCATAACAAAGTAAGACAAAGCAGAGATGATGTTCTTTACAGGAAATGCTCAATATGTCCACCATCATTCCTCAACAATAGCTGTAGTCGAGGAATAATGTTGTGAACAGCACTGTAAAGCATGTCCGGAGTTATGGTGAGGCAATGGCGTCGGATGTTGTTTTCCAGCATCCCTAGAGATGTCGGTCGATCACGATACACTTGCGACTTCAGGTAACACCAAAGCCAATAATCGCACGGACTGAGGTCTGGGGACCTGGGAGGCCAAGTATGACGAAAGTGGCGGCTAAGCAGACGATCATCACCAAACGGCGCGCGGAAGAGATCTTTCACGCGTCTAGCAATACTTTTTTTTTGTTCTAATAAAACCCCATGTTATTCCAAGCATGTGTGTCAATTTTTTCCTCTCTATCTACATATTCCGTGGTTTATTAAGTTTTTAAATTTATACTGACTTTTTGATCACCTGGTACATCAGAACATAAATGCACATGATTAGCGACACAAACAGTAGGTTAAAGGATGGGGTATGCTGAAATATTATGTTGGCTCGAGAACAAGGGGCTCCTACTCTCTGTGATGCAATAGATTGACGATAATGACTGGAGGTCCTAATGAATCAATCCGGACTATATAGCAGTATCGCAATTAGTAGTGAGAGCTCAAATGGAATCACATGGAGAAACAAGTAAGGTAAACTCGTAGCAAAGCGAGCGCGCGTGCTGCTGAGAGACTCAGTATAAAATTGATAAGTTCCTACAATGCCGGAGCCGCCAAATACTGTACTAGTACTGAAATCTGCAGCACGTCGTCGGTAGGCAGCGTCCTGATGATGTAGGCGCCGACTTCTGCCGTGCAGCAACCCTCTGTCAACCCCTGGCCGCGAAGTCTGTCCGAGAATTATAAGTTCTACCGAAAACGAGCGACCAAGTCCCAAGACCGTCCGACTCCGAGGAAGATCAGATCCCGAAATCCCCTTCTGTGATGCGATGCAAGCAACGAATCCAGCATTGCTAAACTCCCTACTCTCCTCGAAAACCGTAAATCAGCCTTCAGTTCTGATTCCAAAATTCCCCCACACTGTCTCGGAATATCATTCGCGCCAATAGCGACCGTTCCCTCCAATTTCGAGCAGCGCTTTATGATCTCAACCAGCCTCAGTTTAAGTTGACCAATCATGCCTCTGCTATTCAGCTGAGGGCAATGAACTTGTTGTTTGACCGGCTACATCTACATCTACATCTACATCTATACTCCGCGAGCCACCTTACGGTGTGTGGCGGAGGGTACTTATTGTACCACTATCTGATCCCCCCTTCCCTGTTCCATTCACGAATTGTGCGTGGGAAGAACGACTGCTTGTAAGTCTCCGTATTTGCTCTAATTTCTCGGATCTTTTCGTTGTGATCATTACGCGAGATATATGTGGGCGGTAGTAATATGTTGCCCATCTCTTCCCGGAATGTGCTCTCTCGTAATTTCGATAATAAACCTCTCCGTATTGCGTAACGCCTTTCTTGAAGTGTCCGCCACTGGAGCTTGTTCAGCATCTCCGTAACGCTCTCGCGCTGACTAAATGTCCCCATGACGAATCGCGCTGCTTTTCGCTGGATCATGTCTATCTCTTCTATTAATCCAACCTGGTAAGGGTCCCATACTGATGAGCAATACTCAAGAATCGGACGAACAAGCGTTTTGTAAGCTACTTCTTTCGTCGATGAGTCACATTTTCTTAGAATTCTTCCTATGAATCTCAACCTGGCACCTGCTTTTCCCACTATTTGTTTTATGTGATCATTCCACTTCAGATCGCTCCGGATAGTAACTCCTAAGTATTTTACGGTCGTTACCGCTTCCAATGATTTACCACCTATGGCATAATCGTACTGGAATGGATTTCTGCCCCTATGTATGCGCATTATATTACATTTATCTACGTTTAGGGGAAGCTGCCAGCTGTCGCACCATGCATTAATCCTCTGCAGGTCCTCCTGGAGTACGTACGAGTCTTCTGATGTTGCTACTTTCTTGTAGACAACTGTGTCATCTGAAAATAGCCTCACGGAGCTACCGATGTTGTCAACTAAGTCATTTATGTATATTGTAAACAATAAAGGTCCTATCACGCTTCCCTGCGGTACTCCCGAAATTACCTCTACATCTGCAGATTTTGAACCGTTAAGAATGACATGTTGTGTTCTTTCTTCTAGGAAATCCTGAATCCAATCACAAACCTGGTCCGATATTCCGTAAGCTCGTATTTTTTTCACTAAACGTAAGTGCGGAACCGTATCAAATGCCTTCCTGAAGTCCAGGAATACGGCATCAATCTGCTCGCCAGTGTCTACGGCACTGTGAATTTCTTGGGCAAATAGGGCGAGCTGAGTTTCACATGATCTCTGTTTGCGGAATCCATGTTGGTTATGATGAAGGAGATTTGTATTATCTAAGAACGTCATAATACGAGAACACAAAAAAATGTTCCATTATTCTACAACAGATTGACGTAAGCGAAATAGGCCTATAATTATTCGCATCTGATTTATGACCCTTCTTGAAAATGGGAACGACCTGCGCTTTCTTCCAGTCGCTAGGTACTTTACGTTCTTCCAGCGATCTACGATAAATTGCTGATAGAAAGGGGGCAAAACAACCTGCCTAGACCACCGGCCATGTGGTGCCAGAGACTCGCACCCAGCAGGGCACGGTCCACAATTATTCTCAGAATCAAGAAGACAATGCAGTCAGTCGGCGCCAGGAATGTTCGTTCCTGACGCGGCGGGCCTGCCGTGGTGACCGAGCGGTTCTAGGCGCTACTGTCTGGAACCGCACGACCGCTATGGTCGCAGTTTCGAATCCTGCCTCGGCCATGGGTGTGTGTGATGTTCTTAAGTTAGTTAGGTTTAAGTAGTTCTACGTTCTAGGGGACTGATGCTCCCAGAAGTTAAGTCCCATAGTGCTAAGAGCCATTTGAACCATTTTTGACGCGCCGGTACGGTAAACATAAAAACTGCAGCGACACTCAGACGCCTCGCATGTCGTTTCACCGTGCATACAATAGGCGAAACTCGACTGACGTCAGTCGTTCCGCCAGACGCTTAAGCCTACTGTACGAACCCCTCAGAAGGCAGGGAAGTGCAGCCCCCAATCGGAAATGGCTGTGCCGCGTTCTCCGATACTTGCCTCGTACAAGCCACCCAAGGAAGTAACCCAACATATATAGGAATCAATTGAAAAGTATTTTTGAACTCTCAGTACAAATACTCTCATTACAATGACCTTATTCGGCGTGTTACTACCGTGTAATGACATAGAACATTAATGAAATTGATGAAAATGAGAGGAGACATGCAAAAGAGGGCACGGAAACTCTCTAAGGTTTCAACTCGAACTGCAGGTGTTCAGTGTGAGCTTTGTTTGTGAAATGGCAAATGTCAAAACGTGCTTGCAACTCATTGACGTAGCTGACACGAGTTGCCTGGGGAAGTACAGATCACTTCGGAAATTTGTTCACTGGGCTGCCTATCTGCAGAAGCGAAATAGTTCTATCAGACGACACAGAACTGATCATTTAAACTGAAGTGACGAAAGTCATGGGATGCCTCCTAATATCGCATCGGACCTCCATTTTCCCGCCGTAGTGCAGCAATTGCACGTGATACGGACTCAAAAAATCGTTGGTAGTCGCCTACCGAAATACTGTGCCATGCTGTTTCTACAGCCGCCTACAATTGTGAAGCTGTTGCTGGTACAGGATTTTGTGCACGAACTATCTCTCGACAATATGCCATATATGTCCGGTGAAATTCATGTCACGCCAATTGAGTGCTCGAACTGTCTAGAATGTTCTTCAAATCAATCGCGAACACCTATGTCCCGGTGACATGGTGCATTGTCATCCATAAAAATTCCATCGTTGTTCAGGAACATGAAGTCCATGAATGGCTACAAATAGCCTCCAAGTAGCCGAACATAACCATTTTCAGTCAGATATCGGTTCAGATGGATCAGAGAACCCAGTCCATTCTATGCAAACGCCGCCCACACCACTATGGAGGCACCATCACCTTGGAGAATGTCTTCTTGGCAACTTGCGTCCCTGGTTAGGTGGGGTCCGCGCCTCACTCAAACTCTACCAGCAGCTCGTACCGGGGACTGTGTGTGTGTGTTGTCCTCATCATTTCATCATCATCACCATTCGTGACAGTGAGATTGGATTGTGAAACAAAAAATGGACTGCGTGAAAATTGGGACTTTGTACGGGCGCTGATGACGTCGTAGTTGAGGGCCAAACAAACCAAACAACATGATCATCATCAGCTCGTACCAACTCAGATCGGGACTAATCGGACCAGGCCACGGTTTTCCAGTCGTGCATGGTCCAACCGATTTGCTCAAAAACCCAGGTCAGGCGCTGCAGGCGGTGTCGTGCTGTTAGCAGACACCCGTGTCGGTCGTCGGATGCCACCGCCCATTAACGCCTAATTTCGCCATACTCTCCCACACTGATTTCTGCGGTTATTTCACGCAGTGTTGTTTGTCTGTTAGTACTGACAACTCGAAGCATAGGCCGCTCCTCTTGGCAGTCAAGTGAAGGGCTTCGGCCACTGCGTTGTTCGTGGAGAGGGGTAATGCCCGAAATTTGGCATTCTTGACACACTCCTGACACTGTGAATCTTGGAATATTGACTTCTGTAAATGGAATGTCCCATGCGTCTAGCTCCAACTACCATTCCGCGTTCCATGTCTGTCAATTCCCGTCGTGCGGTCATACTCATGACGGAAACCATTTCACGTGAATTACCTGAGTACAACTGACGGCTCCGCCAATGCACTACCCTTTCATATGTTGTGAACGCGATACTACCGCCGTCTGTATATGTGCATATCGCTATCCCGTGACTTCTGTCACCTCAGTATATCCTCATGTTCTCGCACGCCCCTACCCTAATGAAACTACGCTATGGTGCACACAGCGAATCGAAACTTGGAGAAAAGGTCTATCCCCGGACATGTGTAATTTTATTGTATTTCTTGCAGTTTTCGCGGGCTAATCTTCTGAAACCTTGCAGGTTCATATAGATAAATCTGGATACACGGGTTAATACGAAACTAATGCCCCCTTTTGTTTCATGGAAACTACAACACATACAGAAAGCACTGTATTAGAGTTAAACAGAGGGAAATTCCGTCATTTTTCCCATTTCTCATTACCACTTCCCAAGATAACCCACATGCCACGCCATTAAAATATATAAACCTGCTGAGGATAGCCACAGCGTTTGAATTGGGGAACTACTGTCTCAGCGTCCATCTGAACCCAATAACAGGTCAGGTCTGGAACGGAACGTACAAACAAACTAGTTACATTCTAGTCACAGTAAAGTATTTGAAATGAAAGCTATGATATGGAACGAACATGTTAGGATTACAGTGAGGACATGTTAGGATTACAGCGAGGAAGGCGAATGGTCCACTTCGGTTTGTTGGGAGATTATTAGGAAAATGAGGCTCATTCGTGTAGGAGACCTCATATGCAGCACTAGTACGACATGTTCTTGAGTACTGTTGGAGTGTTTGGGTTCCCCACGAAGTCGGATTAAAGGAAGATTGTTGTGGACTGGCAAGACAGCCAATCCACAGTGACGGGTAGCCGAAAGGCACGCGTTTAAGCTCACGCAGGCTGGCGTGAGGTCTGGAACAGGACGAGGTAATTAATATAGCCAATAACGTACGTAGCTGCTGGAATACCTAACTTTAATCCACAATTGGTGAACATCGGTCTGACGGTACATGCATCACATGATAAATAGCAATTGATAATGGCGCCTTGCTAGGTCGTAGCAAATGACGTAGCCGAAAGCTATGCTAACTATCGTCTCGGCAAATGAGAGCGTAATTTGTCAGTGAACCATCGCTAGCAAAGTCGGCTGTACAACTGGGGCGAGTGCTAGGACATCTCTCTCTAGACCTGCCGTGTGGCGGCGCTCGGTCTGCAATCACTGACAGTGGCGACACGCGGGTCCGACGTATACTAACGGACCGCGGCCGATTTAAAGGCTACCACCTAGCAAGTGTGGTGTCTGGCGGTGACACCACAAAGATATCCAAGAAATGCAGAGTCAGGCTGCTAGATTTGTACCGATAGATTAGAACAACACGCAAGTGTTACGGAAATGTTTCGGGAAGTCAAGTGGGAGTCCCCGGACGGAAAGCGACGTTCTTTACCAGGAACGCTATCGAGAAAGTTTAGAAGAAGCGGCATTTGAAGCTCACCGTTGAGCGATCGTACTGCAGCCAACGTACATTTCACCTAAAGATCATGAACATAAAAGAAAATATGGCTCGTAGGGAGACAAGCAGACAGTCGTTTTCCTTCGCTCTGTATGCGAGTGGAACAGGAAGCGTATTGTATCTAAAAAAAAAAAAAATATGGTTCTAATGGCTCTGAGCACTATGGGAATTAAAATCTGAGGTCATCAGTCCTCTAGAACGTAGAACTACTTAAACCTAACTAACCTAAGGACATCACACACATCCATGCCCGAGGCAGGATTCGAACCTGCGACCTTAGCGGTAGCCCGGTTCCGGCCTGAAGCGCCTAGAACCGCTCAGTCACTGCTGCCGGCATACTGTATCTTCCGGTGTGTGTATGTAGATAATGATGTACGTTTTTAATAGCTGTAGCTGTAGTACTAATAGTAGGAGTAGTACGTGCAGTTTTAATAACACTAATAGTAACATAACGCTAGTAGTAGCAGTTGTAAAAGGTAATATTTGTTAAAACAGATGAAATAGCGGAAACATGGGGCTTTTTTGCCACAGTAACGGGACAACCGACTGGGAGTGAAAAAGTGTGAAGGATAACTGCATATAGGGAAGCGTATGGGCAGACATATAAATGTCAGAGCATTGGTAGGAGAAGAAAAACAGAGACAAGGAAAATATTAATTTAGATATTGTAAAGTGAATTGAGTATTTAGAATAAGGAAAGAAAAACATAAAATCTGATTGTCACAATAGGAAACATAAATGTAGTTTGATACTTTAAGTTGTGCTGTTGAATTTAGATAGAGGACATGCATGAATAAATAAATAAATGAAACAATTTTCATAGACCTAAAGGGATGTAAGCATGAGCGTACTAAATCAGGATTGCACAGTGGATATCTTGAGATAGTCTAGCGAGATTTGGCAATAAATTACGTGGTCGCAAAAACATAATGGGGCCTGATGTACCGTGGTGGAAGTCTGACCCGATTGTAAAAATTAAGGTTTTTAGCCTACTTAGCATCTTCTTGACACAACTGCGAACTGACAACTGTTTTAGGCTCTGAGACAACTAAAAACAAACCACACCCTGCCTATCCAGCAGAATGTGCACCACACTTTTTGTACAGGTGGCTTCGTCTTACATTTATTCTTTTCTGAAGCATCTGCATGTTGCTATTCCATGGACTGGCTTTTGTATTCCGACTCTTACTGGTGAAACCGTTTCTCATCCCGAGTGATGATGGCATTCAGCAAACTGTCATCGCTAGCCTTTTATTGCTGCAATAGGCAAGACGTTCTGAGAAATTTCTTTTCGATGATGTCTTAGATTTTGTGTAAGCAGTGGGGGCACCTACCTGGCTCAAGTTTTACGAAAAACAAGATTTTGAAACTCCTTCTCTAACGGTTTATAATCGACATCCAGCCGTACATTATGTGGAAGGACAGTTGAGCTGTTTGGACCGGGGGGTGGCTTGTGTACGTCCTTGTGCAGCGAGAGGGCGGAAAGGGTAAGTTGGACGTTAACGCTACTGCGGCTGATCTAGGGACCGGGCTGTTGACAGTCATCGGCGGACCTCAGAACAGGTAACATCTTCCAGAAGCGAGCCCCACGTCGTCGGCCGTCAGCAAAGGGCACCGCGTGCTCCAGCTGCTGCCGGCACTCTCAGCACGGACTGAGTTCGCAGGTGGGCGGTTAACCCCTCTCTATCATTTAGTTCGACGAAATCCGTGCGCAAGAGGCGGTGCGTGCGAAACGGGCCAGCGTGATTATCGAAACGATAGTAATACAAGCCGACATGAGGATAATTGTTGTGTAGTTACACGTTTATTACTTATGAGAAGAAGAGCTTCTCAGCCGAGATCGCTTTGGAGAACTTCACTGCAGACAACCGATTTCGGTAAAACTAAGTTACCGTCTTCAGATCTTCGTAAAGATTCTTACAAGCATCTTGTGCCAGCTACATACAGCATCGTCACGTTGAGTTTTCAGGTACATAAAACATAAAATGAGCGATGCTTTGGCATGTCAAAATTAAAATTACTATATACATCAAAATTCGCCAAAACATCGTTCCCATAACATAACACTTCACGACTACGAGGACGCCACAACACAGATGGTCTGGTGGTGCCCTGGAAGGCATGACGTTTTATGTTATGGGAACGAGGTTTTGGCGAATTATAATGCACGTCGTAATTTCAATTTTGACATACCAACGCATCGCTCATTTCATGTTTCATGTAACTTTAAATTCAATGGAAAGATTCCTTGTGTAGCTGGCACAAGAGGATTTTAATTACCTATATCAAGATCTGAAGACGGTAACTTAGTTTCACCGAAACTGGTTAACTACAATAAAGATTTTTACAGCGATCTCGGCTTGGAAGTTCTTCTTCTCCATAGTAATCACTGCAGATCGCCCTTTCGAGGTCAGTATCAGTATGCACGTGTATTCGTTTCAAATGATGCTGCTCTTGTGAGGGTTAAAACTAATTCTTGGGCATATTATACAGGGTGCTTACAATTCCAGTTGAACTTTCAAACCGCTGTAGAAATAACACCATTGGTCAGAATGACGTCAAATTGCAACGGAATTTTATCGGAGAAGGGGGAAATCGCGTGGCAGAAGAAACATTAATAGTTACATAATGTAGCAATAGAAGGCGCAGTATGCATCATAATTTAATAGTGGTCGACTACAAATGACAAAAAGAATCATACAGCAATGCCTAAGGTGTACGTTTGACGTTAAACAATCTGTACTACTCAGTATGCATGGGTGTACAGGTCTGATACTGTTAGTTACGTAAGCCCATCCACCACGGCCAGGTCATACCACATTGAATGGGAAAAATCGGTTTTTAATTGTCCTGAGGCCAAAAACCTCATAAGAAGCATCAATCACATCGGCTTTTAATTGTCCCGAGGCCAAAAACCGCATAAAAAGCATCAATTAAAATCAAATAGGATTGTTAATTTCCATGTGACTGGCCCAAAATTTGATCAATATGTTGTCCATCGTTTCCTGCAACAAGTTGAAATCGAGAAACAACATGTTCCTCAACTGATCGAAGTCGGGTCACGTTCAGATTGTGTTGCGCAATGCGTGACTTAAATGGAGCTAAGTCTGCAGTCAGAACACTGAACACAACATCTTTCAGATAGCCCCACAGCCAGAAGTCGCAAGGATTAAAATCAGGTGATCGGGACGTCTGATAATTCTAGCACTTCAGCAGCTGCTTAACTGGATTTAAATAAAAGTGAGCCCATCCACACATCCACGTTGTTGGAGAGCTGGAATGACGTGGTTGCGCAGAAGACACTGATAGATCTTACCAGTGACGGTAGACGTAACCGGATCGGAAGCACCTGTCTCTTCGAAAAAAATAGGGCCCTATGATAAATGATGCCGTAGACCCGCATCACACGGTGACCCATTTACGATGAAGTGGTACTGTTTGATTTGTGTGTGGATTTTCCGTTGCCCATATTCGACAATTGTGTGTATTGACATATTCTGTCATGGAAGTGGGCTTCGTCTGTCCACAAAATCTTCCACGGCCAATCACTGTCCACTTCCATGCGAGCAAGAAATTCTAAAGCAAAGGTCTATCTTGCTGGCAGGTCAACAGGAAGCAACTCGTGCACATGGGTAATTTTAAATGGATGGCAAAGAAGGATGTATCGTAGGATTTTACGCACCGTGCTCATGGGTATTTCAATGTTCGGGCAATTCTCCGTGCACTACACGTTTGCACACCACCACACATCTCCTCCTGCACTGCTGTGACCACTGCTTTCTCTGACCTGAAATGAATTCGTTTTTTCTCTCTACCAGGTTGCCCACGAAAAGAACCCGTCTCCTCGAATTTCCGAATCTTTTTCTGCAGACCTACGGCAACCATCGGAGCAACGCCTTTTTTCAAAGCCTTCAGTGTCCGGAACCTGTATAGAGCGACGTGTGCACAGTCATCATTCTTGTAATGCAGCTTTACAAGCAGAGCGCGATCCTCCATTGAGACAGTCATGGCGATCGTCACACACGTGAAAGGAGGAAAAGCCTCGTATCCGACTTATTTATACCGACTTCAATGGATCGTGCGCATGAAAAGTGTTTTCATCAACGTATTCTGACACATACTGCGCCATATATTGATCAATTTCCACACTCTTTATTTTTCTTCTGCCATACGTTTTCCCCCTTCTCCGATGATATCCCGTTGAAATTTGACGTCATCCTGACGAGTCTCGTTACTTCTACAGCATTTCGAAAGTTTAATTATAACCACCCTGTATATGGTGTGTGAAACAATACTTCAAAATATATACATAACTTTTTACACATTAGCAATACTTTAAGAGAAACCGTAATATTAGTTGGCGTCTTCAGATGTGACTACCTCAGAAGGAATGTAAATAAACATTGGCTCAACTTAGATATTACCAATAAAAAACTGAGTTGTGAGCAGAAATGCTCCCCTTGACTGCATTTCTAATGAGATGAAACCCACACCCCTGAAGTTTAGTCGTTCTGCCCTTCGATAGCTCTGTGGTAGAAGTAACGCCACTTGACACTCATTTCCCTTCGTACTTTGTTTTTAATGACAACCTTGCACATCCTTGTCTTTTTCGTAGACCTCAGATCGATATGTTTTCGGAAATGGGCCCTGTATTGCGCATGGTGTTGAAGAGGTGTTCCACCTAGTGATGGTTTCTCACGCTTTCCGCAGTCCGGCAGTTGGAGCCTTTTTAATAATACCTCTGCTTATTTATTCGGTAATCAATACCTGTTTCCTTTCCATGTATGTTTATCGTTTTTTGGATAATGTACGTATTAAACAGAGCTATATCGGGCACATGTCGCCTCTCTTTTTCATCAATTTTATTAATGTTTCGTATCATTTCAAGTTGGAAGTGGGCCAGATACGTTTATTCTAATGAAAGTATTTGTACTGAGAGCACAAAGTACTTTTCACTTGATTGCTATGCATGTTGGGAACTGTATGTGGTCTTGCTTTCAGTTTCCTCTGTTACTTCCCTGAGTGACCTGTTGCAAGGTGAGCACCGGAGAACACGGCACACTGCATTTCCGGTGGCCGTGGGAAGAGGGAGGGGCAGAAGGATACACTTCCGCGAATACTGAGAGGGTCGTACATCAATGGGCTTGAGTGCCTGGTGGTACAACTGACCCCTGTTGACTTTCCCCTTTTTTATGCAGAGCGAAACGACCTGCAAGCAATCAGAGTGTCGCCACATTTTATGTGTTTACCATTCCGGCGAATCTGGTATGAACACTGCTGGGGCTGACTGATTGTATTGTCTTCATGATTCTAAGAATAGTTGTGGACCGTGCCCTGCTGGGCGCGACTAGCTGGCGCCGAATGGCCGGTGGTCTAGGCAGGTTGTTTTTGTAGCCGGCCAAATGGCAGAGGTATTATTGGTAAACTTCGACTAAGGGCAGTTGAAGTTATAAAGCCCTGTTCGAAATTCCTGGGAAGGGTCGCTATTGGCGCGAATAGTGTTCTGAGATAGTGTGGGGGAATTTTGGAATCAGCACTGAATGCAACTTAGTTGCACTTTTTCGGAATCGTTGTGGAGCGTGACTGCGGTCATACTCCAGTTTCATTCTGCGACTTAAGACCCAGATACTCTCCGTTTTCGCGCCTGTACCGACAGGGCGAGTAGCAGCGTCGGCGCCTACACAATTAGAACGCTGCCTATCAACGACTTGCTGCAGGTTTATGGACTGGTAAAGTAATTTGCGTCTCCGGCATTGTATGACCTATCATTTTTGTACTAAAGGCCTCAGCAGCATGCGCGCTCGCTTTGCTACAAGTCCACCTTGTTTGTTTCTCCGTGTGGTCCTATTTGAGTTCTCACTACTAATCACAATACTGCATTATAGTCGGGGGAGTAATATTTGACTCGTTAGGACCTCCATTCATTATTGGCAATGGGTAACATAACTATTACAATGGCTACTTTCGTGGAGCACCGCGCAGTAACAACAACGATGACAGGCGGAATGAGAGTGATGGAACATCCGGGAGGCAGGGCTGTGGGAGAAAAAATTCAGGACGGCAGAGTGACTGGCAGTGACAAAATGATACTCGGCAGTACGACATGAACTGGAGGCGCAGAGATTCAGGTGAACAGCGGGATGAGTCAATCGAAATACGTAGTCCTAACCCGAGTTCCAATCACCGAAACAGGAATAGAGAGTGAGATTGAAGACAGGACCGTGCGGATTCGGCTCGCGGAAAATCCCCGCACATACTCGGACGGAGCCGTGTACGTATGTTGAAACATAAGGAGCGCGTGAACATAGTTTTTGTATAGGGGGAAAAGTGTTGGTGAAATCTTTTCCGCTTTGAAACAAGCAAAAACAGAAACGCCAAAAGTTTTTCCCAGTGTACAGTGGGCTCTACAGGGTTAAAAGAATCGCCCACCAGAACGCATACGAACTGCAGACACTGAATGGCAAGAAATCCATTGGTATTCACCACATATCCCACATCAAGCCGTTTGTAGAATAAGTCTCTTGTGTGAGACAAAAGAGAAAAGTTTGTAAAACCTGGATAGAAAACATCTTTCTGTTGTGTACATGTTAGACATTAAGTGTGGTAATTTGTTTTTATTTATATTCTTTTACATGTACATATCTAACTTGTAGGCCGGCCACTGTGGCCGAGCGGTTCCAGTCGCTTCCTTCCGGAACTACGTGGCTCCTACGGTCGCAGGTTCGAATCCTGCCTCGGGCATGGATGTGTGTGATGTCCTTAGGTTTGTTAGAGTTAAGTAGGGGGACTGATGACATCAGGTGTTAAGTCCGATAGTGCTTAGAGCCATTTGAGCCATTTTTGCAACTTGTATGGGCTACGAAGCGACATATGATCTGAAAGCGAAGATAGGAGTTGTGCCGGTCTAACTCACTTTTCCGCACTTTCCGTTACATGGGGGAGCCACCACTCTTCCGAGTCAACGTTAACACAGGCTTCATCTTTGTGTGTGTTTTGTCTTTGCACCAAACCCATTACTCTGTCTTTGTTGAGGAAGGGTTACTAGATGCGTATCGCCAGTGTTCTGAGCACGCCTTACAGCGTTGCACCAATTTTTTTGTTTTCTGGATATTTTTCAGTGGTGTTACGGTCACAAAAAATGTTCAAATATGTGTGAAACCTTATGGGACTTAACTGCTAAGGTCATCAGTCCCTAAGCTTACACACTACTTAACCTAAATTATCCTAAGGACAAACACGTACACCCATGCCCGAGGGAGGACTCGAACCTCCGCCGGGACCAGCCGCACAGTCCATGACTGCAGAGCCGTGGACCGTTCGGCTAATTGCGCGCGTCTTATGGTCACACTATTGCAGTGTTGCACCTATTTTCAGTGAGGCTTTTTCTTTTTTTCATTGGCACGATGGGCACGCCACGTAGCGTTGTACCACAGCCTTAGGGTTTGGAGGCGGATATACAAAGGTGGCCATTGTGCCCGCCCATGCCGCTGCTGGTAGGCGTAGCCTTTCTGGAGTGTGGCGAGTTTCTCGTACGATGGTGCGTCACGTGTCTGAGCATGTGCGGTTGTCGGGATCTATCGTATGAGCGGTGTAATGCAGAAGGTAAGGAATTTCTCAACAACCCCGGTAATTGGTGTCTTGGTGTTAGCACACAAGAGCAACCTGAAGGGAGGATATTTAGAGGAACTTGCTTACAGAGGTAGAGTCTTTGCATTATAACTTGCAAAGTCTGCAGTGTTTTTTGTGTAGATTTTCCGCCGTACGTTTCAGTATATCCAGTTCCATCTCAGATGAGCAGCGACCGACTCAGAGTATTGGCCACGCCAGAGACAGCAACGTGCATCGAGTTGTCTCAACGGGGCAGGACAGGGGCGTGTGTATGGTAAACAGGTGTAGCTGATAAGTTACATACAGTATTTTTATTAATTTTCATTACTAAGGCAGTTGCAGCTAATTGTTTCTCGCCTAATATGTGTTCATTGCGTATTTGTGTGCGGCCGCCATGCCTTGAGCAGTTTCAGGGATCCATCGAGGCCTCTGGGCTCAGAGATGGCGAGAGATATGCGGTGGCGCCTGTGGATAGGGTAGTTAGCGAAGTTCAATTGTCATCAGTAGTTGTGAGTATGCTCCAGTGACGGGTAGGCCGTAGTTTGGATTACATATACTAGTTTATGGTTATGGGTAGCGTACTTCAGCTTTTCTTAATCTTAATGAGTCAATAATTAAATACACCCTAGTATTACCAATGGGCCCATAGGTTACGTCACTATTCTTCATAATTAATACTACTGCAAATTCTGTCAGCAGAGTGTTAGACGTTTTATATTAAATTAGTGTAACAGTTCTATTCATGTAAATATTCATTTCTTTTAACTTTTTAATGAATGTACCAAATATTATCTGAGACCATTGTAAGGAATTCATAATGCTATATTTGTAAAGAGTTTTGGGGAGGCACACTTTATAAAAGGATTTAAGTATTGTGCAGGTCCTGGGAACAGCAATTGACTGATGGACAGAATTGACGCTACAGGGTGGTCGGTGTGGAGTAAATGGGCCGGAGCGGCAGGGAGAAGTCTGAGGGAGGCAGCTGCCAGTCACGACACATCTTCCGCTGACCACAAGGCTCAGAGTTGCGTGCTACCTATTTGTTCAGTGCGGTGAAAGTAAGGCGGCGGCTCACCTGGCGAACAGCTATGGGTCAGTTGAGGGCGGTCACAACCGTCAGCGGCTGGCTGAGGAGACAACACGGCGCCGTTCGGAGGTGACACAGAAATGGAGATTCCACTGCAGAAGAGGTGCTGGCCGAAGATGGTGTGCTTTAGTAATGGTGGCACAAAGCGTCGGAGAGAAGCGATCTTGAGCCGCAATTGTGACTGACGTCATTTTTCAGTTCCTGTACGGGCTCTCATAACTCATAATAGGCCATACTGCATGCCCAAAGAAGTTGTGTGCTGGGTATTGCTGGACTGCAGTTTGTCGTGACTATCACCTCTCCTACAGAGACGAGTTTCGAGCAGTGGGCCACACTGATCGATCTGCTATCTTTGTTTCAACGCCCATCGGATGACTCCACGAGTTTTGGAGTCATTTTAAGAGTAGTATCCTATATTGCAATTTTTCGCTCTAGATAAGGCCAAGTGTTACGGTCTTCTGACACCCAGCTACCTGTCCTAAGGATCTGTCCCGAATCTTGCAGTCCTCAATGACAATCAGACCCTGTACATGTGCTTGCTATCAAACCACACAGCACTGCAAATCAACAGTAGGCTGTCCTACCGCCCTATGAGCTTCTTGTCGATTGGCAATGCCACAACAGAGAGGGCAGGATGACTGGAGATACTCCCGGATGCCATTTCGGAGCCTGGTTGCAAGTAACATTAGATTGGCGGCCCACTCCACTAGTCGCCCTCCTTCCAGCAGGCACCCATTCTCCACGCCAGGAGCCGCAACCCCGCTCCACAGACGAGTGTGGCAATGTCCGTGTGTTGAGATATTCGTTGTGTGAAAGATGTTATGGTCAACAGACAATTGCATGAACACAGTGAAATTAGTGGCCCTAGTGAAAAAATTGTTTCTTTTTGCCACCCCCCCCCCCAAAACTACGTCAACTACATGTATATTGTTTTGTTTTATAGCTTCCAGTTTTCTTTTTTTTTATATACATGTTCATGTTCACGGTATCCTGGATCCCTATCACGATATCAGTTTGGAACAAGTATTTTTTGTGATGCACACTATGTTACATAATCTTCGATCACACAGGTATACTTACAAAATTTCTGTCTTTTTTGTGTATACTATATCTCTCTATCTCACTTACGTTGATGCCTTTCAAGTGTCACCATGTGTACAAATTTCTTGTGTATGTACCAAAAGTTACAAAGTGTTATATACAATAATATGCCACAGTTGCACGAAAGTATTTTTGTTTGTCTTGTGTATGTGAGCAGGAGATCTGCGGTTACAATTTTGGCTAGTTGCGAATGGACCATCAATGAATCAATCACTGTGTAAAATTATCGTGATTTATGTTCTGCTAGACGGCGTGAGTGTGGTTAAATGTTTGAAGCATGAAACACAGAAGTATTGTTTGTCTTTTTGGCCTCATGCAGAAGTATGTGTGTGTTTGAGTTGGGCACTAGTAGCTAATTCTTAAATGTTACCTTAATGAGAAGCTTTCAGATCCAATAGGTCAACATTTTATTGCAGCTTCGAACTTGGCCTTCTGGCATATGATCAACATTTGTAGGATTGTGCGATTGTGTCCATGAATGACAGTGGGTTCCCAGAGGGTGACTCTGTGTTGGGCGTGACTTATTCATCAATGTGTGAAAGATGTTGACAAAGTCATAAGAAAAATTCCACCTTTTATTGTATCATCAATTTCCAATTTAATCTGCCAGTTTGTTGTGACAGTTTGCAAACTGTTTAGACAGATCGTTTTTGGGTAATTGAGATACTACCTTTGTCATGTGAGTCAACCACTACCAAAAATGATCTAAAGTGACTGGGGGGTAACGAGGGGTATCATGCCTTCTTTTGCATGTAGCCTCTCCATTTTCATCAATTTAATTAATGCTTCATAGCATTTCAAGGTGGAAATGGGCCGAATAAGTATTTGTACTGAGAGCTCAAAGTACTTTCCACTTGATTGATTTGCATGTTGGGAACTTATGTGGTTTTGCTTTTAGTTTCAGTTTCCTCTGTTACTTCCCTGGGTGGCCTCTTGCAAGGCGAGCACCGGAGGACGCGGCACACTGCGTTTCTTGGGGGGGGGGGGGGGAGAGGAGAGATGAACTTCCATGAATCAATGGGCTTGAGCGACTAGAGGGACGACTGACCTCCGTCGAGTTTCGACTATTGTAGGCAGGGCTAAACGACCTGCGAGTCGTCTGAGTGTCGCCGCAATTTATGTGTTTACCATTCCAGCGTGTCTGGAACGAAGACTGCTGGCGCCGACTGACTGTATTGTCTTCATGATTCTGAGAATACTTGTGGACCATGCTCTGCTGGGCGCGACTGTCTGGCGCGAGATGGCCGGTGGTCAACGCATGTTGTATTCGTAGCCGGTCAAACGGCAAGTTTAGTGTCCCCAGCTAAATAGCAGAAGCATGACTGGTCAACTTAAACCTAGGCCAGTTGAAGAACTTAGCCACCACTGGACTAAGAGGACTACCCATGGCAAAGCTTTCCAGCTGTTCGTAGGAATTGCCATTCAACGTGAAATAGCTCGTGGTGAGACATGCATGGAAGAGCTTTGTGATGTCTTGCGGGAAAATGGAACCGATGTGCTCCGGAGCGTCTTCGTGGAACGTTTCGAAGCAGAGGCATTGGACTCGGCGACTCGTAAACCTTAGGTGTGGTACAGGTACGTCGATGATACTTTCGTTGTGGGGAGTCATGGTGAAGAACAGCTCGGTGATTTCATAAGACACTTGAACAGCCTCCACATCCACATAAAATTTACCATGAAAGTGGAAAAGGGCAAAAACTACTATTTCTAGACGTGCTGGTCACATGGTCACAAGGGACGGAGAAAACCTGGGACATAGAGTGTACCGAAAACCAACACACACGGACTGATACCTGCATAAACTATCAAACCACCACCCGAGCCAGGAAAGAGGCACAATTAATACGCTCGTAACGGGAGCAGGACGAATATGTGAGCCGCAGCACCTCAAACGCGAATGTAACATCCGGAAAGGGTTCTGAGGCGCACTGGGTACTCCACAAATTGTATTAGAAGTGTAACAGAGCCAAACACTCGGCGAAGTAAGAAATCAGGAAAAGAAATGTCGGGTACGGCCGTTCTGTCATACATTCCCAGAGTGACGGACAAAATCCGCCGTATATTGCACAAACAGGGCGTAAAGACAACTTTCAAACCGACAACGAAGATCAAAGAATGTTTTAGATCGGCAAAGGATAAAAGGGACCCACTTGCAATGTCGGGAATATACCTTTTACCATGCACATGCGGAAAAGTTTATGTCGGAATGACTGGACGATCAATCATCACCAGAATCAAAGAACAAAAGTGACATTGCAAGTTGGGGCAGGTGGAGAAATCGGCCGTGGCAGAGCACGCGCTGAGTGACACCGATCATGTGATAAAATTCACCGACACGGAAGTTCTGGCTGTAGAGAAGCACTATCACACCCGCTTGTTTAGAGAAGCCCTAGAAATACACAAACTCGGGAACAACTTCAAAAAGAAAGAGGAAAGCCTTAAGGTAAACGGATCCTGGCTTCCCGTACTGCAGCGAACGACCGTCGCAGGTAGCAAGAGGAGAACCGCACCGGAAATGACCGCGGATAAGCCCTCGGACGTTGGCGCGCCAGGTACATATAGTCTGCGGCCGCGAGCTCGGCTCCAGTTCACCACCGGCAATGGAGGGTGAAGCTTTGACTATGCCAGCCACTCGTGCTGGCAAAACGTCAGTAAAATCATTAGACGAACGTCGGCCGAAGAACCCGAGACAGAAGCAAATAGGCAGTTTGTCTACTGGCCACGAAAGCCTGAACAATTGTGGACAAAAAGATCTCATTAATTAAGTGAAGTATTAAGAAATATCGTCGCACTCACTAACTGAAATGAATACTCCAATGTGATTTATCATGATCATACTTCTAAGAAACGTATTAGCATCTCAGTTTCAACAAAATCCTTACACATTCCAACTATCTAAACTTACTTTATAATAGATGACAAGAGGAGATAACGCTCTTTCCAACGTCCCAGCCAACAGAGCTATTCCACGCTACCGAACTGAGGTTCCCAAGTAGAAGCGTAAATGGGCAGAGGACATGCGTTCCAGGTGCTGGACCAACTCAGACAAAAGCTGCTGACCAGTGTCCCGTCATGTGTCTTTGACTCAGCAAAAGCTACTTTGTCACCTCACAAAAACTGGCTAAACTGCCACTACCATTAATGAGCCCTGCCCAAGAACCAAAGTACATGGAAGCACCACGCTCTCTAGCAGACAACACAAGGAATGGAAAATGGAAAGACAGAATGTAACGTGGATACAAAATAAGGAACATGGGACTATACATACATTTAGTATATCTATAGATATATGAAACGTGAAGCATAAATTGATAAAGTTGCCTTCTAAAATACCACTGTGGCTATGTAAGGATCACTCTGTTACTCATCCTAGACCAACAGAACAGCTCATACTGAGATGTATCACTAGACCAGTTAAAAACCGATAATACTAGTATAATACACTCACCTACTGAAAATAAATTTATAATATCTCGTTTTGAATCACTATGAATATGACTATGCAAGCTTTTGGCAGCCATTATCATTAAAAAGTTTGTTTATTTAAACCCCTTAATATTAAATCCCTCCCCCCCATGAACCGTGGACCTTGCCGTTGGTGGGGAGGCTTGCGTGCCTCAACGATACAGATAGCCGTACCGTAGGTGCAACCACAACGGAGGGGTATCTGTTGAGAGGGCAGACAAACGTGTGGTTCCTGAAGAGGGGCAGCAACTTTTTCAGGAGTTGCAGGGGAAACAGTCTGCATGATTGACTGATCTGGCCTTGTAACACTAACCAAAATGGCCTTGCTGTTCTGGTACTGCGAACGGCTGAAAGCAAGGGGAAACTACAGTCGTAATTTTTCCCGAGGGCATGCAGCTTTACTGTATGATTAAATGATGATGGCGTCCTCTTGGGTAAAATATTCCGGAGGTAAAATAGTCCCCCATTCGGATCTCCGGGCGGGGAATACTCAAGAGGACATCGTTATCAGGAGAAAGAAAACTGGCATTCTACGGATCGGAGCATGGGATGTCAGACCCCTTAATCGGGCAGGTAGGTTAGAAAATTTAAAAAGGTAAATGGATAGGTTAAAGTTAGATATAGTGGGAATTAGTGAAGTTCGGTGGCAGAAGGAACAAGACTTTTGGTCAGGTGAATACAGGGCTATAAATACAAAAGCAAATAGCGGTAATGCATGTGTAGCTTTAATAATGAATAAGATAATAGGAGTACGGGTAAGCTACTGCAAACAGCATAGTGAACGCATTATGGTGGCCAAGATAGACACAAAGCCCACGCCTACATAGTACAAGTTTATATGCCAACTAGCTCTGCAGATGACGAAGAAATTGATGAAATGTATGATGAGATAAAAGAAATTATTCAGGTAGTGAAGGGAGACGAAAATTTAATAGTCATGGGTGACTGGAATTCGTCAGTAGAAAAAGAGAGAGAAGGAAACATAGTAGGTGAATATGGATTGGGGCTAAGAAATGAAAGAGGAAGCCGCCTGGTAGAATTTTGCGCAGAGCATAACTTAATCATAGCTAACACTTGGTTTAAGAATCATGAAAGAAGGTTGTATACATGGAAGAACCCTGGAGATACTAAAACGTATCAGATATAATGGTAAGACGGAGATTTAGGAACCAGGTTTTAAATTGTAAGACATTTCCAGGGACAGATGTGGACTCTGACCACAATCTATTGGTTATGCACTGTAGATTAAAACTGAGGAAACTGCAAAAAGGTGGGAATTTAAGGTAATGGGACCTGGCTAAACTGAAAGAATCAGAGATTGTACAGAGTTTCAGGGAGAGCATAAGGGAACAATTGACAGGAATGGGGGAAAGAAATACAGTAGAAGAAGAATGGGTAGCTTTGAGGGATGAAATAGTGAAGGTAGCAGAGGATCAAATAGGTAAAAAGACGAGGGCTAGTGGAAACCCTTGGGTAACAGAAGAAGTATTGAATTTAATTGATGAAAGGAGAAAAGATAAAAATACAGTAAATGAAGCAGGCAAAAAGGAATACAAACGTCTCAAAAATGATATCGACAGGAAGTGCAAAATGGCTAAGCAGGGATGGCTAGAGGACAAATGTAAGGATGTAAAGGCTTATCTCACTAGGGGTAAAATAGATAAAGCCCACAGGAAAATTAAAGAGACCTTTGGAGAAAGGAGAACCACTTACATGAATATCAAGAGCTTTGATGGAAACCCAGTTCTAAGCAAAGAAGGGACAGCAGAAAGGTGGAAGGAGTATATAGTGTCTATACAAGGGCGACGTACTTGAGGACAATATTATGGAAATGAAAGAGGATGTAGATGAAGGTGAAATGGGAGATACGATACTGTGTAAAAAGTTTGACAGAGCACTGAAAGACCTGAGTCGAAACAAGGCCCCCGGAGTAGACAACTTTCCATTAGAACTACTGACAGCCTTGGGAGAGCCAGTCCTGACAAAACTCTACCGCCTGGTGAGCAAGATGTATGAGACAGGCGAAATACCCTCGGACTTCAAGAAGAATATAATAATTCCAATCCCAAAGAAAGCAGGTGTTGACAGATGTGAAGATTACCGAACTATCAGTTTAATAAGTCACAGCTGCAAAATACTAACGCGAATTCTTTACAGACGAATGGAAAAACTGATAGAAGCGGACCTCGGGGAAGATGTTTGGATTCCGTAGAAATGTTGGAACACGTGAGGAAATACTGACCCTACGACTTATCTTAGAAGAAAGATTAAGGAAAGGCAAACCTACGTTTCTAGCATTTGTAGACTTATAGAAAGCTTTTGACAATGTTGATTGGGATACTCTCTTTCAAATTCTGAAGGTGACAGGGGTAAAATACAGGGAGCGAAATGCTATTTACAATTTGTACAGAAAGCAGATGGCAGTTATAAGAGTCGAGAGGTATGAAAGGGAAGCAGTGGTTGGGAAGGGAGTGAGACAGGGTTGTAGACTATCCCCGATGTTGTTCAATCAGTATATTGAGCAAGTAACAAAGGAAGCAAAAGAAAAGTTCGGAGTGGGTATAAAATCCATGGGGAAGAAATAAAAACTTTAAGGTTCGCCGATGACATTGTAATTCTGTCAGAGACAGCAAAGGACTTGGAAGAGTAGTTGAACGGTATGGACAGTGTCTTGAAAGGAGGATATAAGATGAACATCAACAAAAGCAAAACGAGGATAATGGAATGTAGTCGAACTAAGTCGGGTCCATTATTTATGTATGAGAGCAATTTTGACATTTTATGCGAATGTGGGTGACAGAAACTATCCAAACAGTTTTTCACTGTAACAAGAGCATCGCTGTGGGATTACCTTCAAGCTGCAGCTCACTGTTCCAACACTGTTATGTACCGGTAATTAATCCATTTCGTTGGACCGTTGAAAATGGCCAGTTAGCGTCCTCCGTAACGAATGCCAGAAATTTACTGTGCAAGTAAACTGAGGTAACAGCCTGCAGCACCAACGTTCAACATAAAAAATGGTTCAAATGGCTCTGAGCACTATGGGACTCAACTGCTGAGGTCATTAGTCCCCTAGAACTTAGAACTAGTTAAACCTAACTAACCTACGGACATCACAAACATCCATGCCCGAGGCAGGATTCGAACCTGCGACCGTAGCGGTCTTGGGGTTCCAGACTGCAGCGCCTTTAACCGCACGGCCACTTCGGCCGGCCGTTCAACATAGTAGTAGACCAAACACAAATGTAATGAAAACTGCTCTGCTCTGTCGCAATGCCCGAAGCTGTATTCGTGAAGTAGCAATGCTGTAAAATTATTAAAAGCTCTGTAGCATACATTTGCACTGACACGCTAGAATGTGAAGTCTGTACGTCGCTTGACCGTAGATAAGCACACTCATTGCTTAGGATCTCATCTGCAAACATTAATGTTATTCGACAAATATGGTTCTTTAAATTTTGAAAATTTGGTAATAACAGAAATAAATTATTATGTGATCCATATTATATTTTAACATAACTTCCGAAAGTAAATTGTTTGCAATGGATACATCGCTTGAAAATTACATTTAGTATGGTTAAATGAAGATGGCGTCCTCTTGGGTAATATATTCCGGAGGTAAAATAGTCCCCCATTCGGATCTCCGGGCGGGGACTACTCAGGAGGAAGTCATCAGGAGAAAGAAAACTGGCGTTCTACGGGTCGGAGCGTGGAATGTCAGAACCCTTAATCGGGCAGATAGGTTAGAAAATTTAAAAAGGGAAATGGATATAGACGAGATGTGGCTCAAATTCAAAGATATAGTAGCAACAGCAATTGAGAGATTCATACCTTATAAACTAGTGAGAGATGGAACTGATCCCCCATGGTACACAAAACAGGTCCGAACGCTGTTGCAGAGGCAACGGAAAAAGCATGCGAAGTTCAGAAGAACGCGAGATCCCGAAGATTGGCTAAAGTTTACAGACGCGCGAAATTTGGCACGGACTTCAATGCGAGATGCCTTTAACAGGTTCCACAACGTAGCATTGTCTCGAAGTTTGGTAGAAAATCCGAAGAAATTCTGGTCGTATGTAAAGTACACAAGCGGCAAGACGCAGTCAATACCTTCGCTGCGCAGTGCCGATGGTACTGTTACCGACGACTGTGCCGCTAAAGCGGAGTTATTGAACGCAGTTTTCCGAAATTCCTTCACGAGGGAAGACGAATGGAATATTCCAGAATTTGAAACACGAACAGCTGCTAGCATGAGTTTCTTAGAAGTAGATACCTTAGGGGTTGCGAAGCAACTCAAATCGCTTGATACGGGCAAGTCTTCAGGTCCAGATTGTATACCGATTAGGTTCCTTTCAGATTACGCTGATACTATAGCTCCCTACTTAGCAATCATATACAACCTTTCGCTCACCGATAGATCTGTACCTACTGATTCAAAAATTGCGCAGGTCGCACCAGTGTTTAAGAAGGGTAGTAGGAGTAAGCCATCGAACTACAGACCTATATCATTGACGTCGGTTTGCAGTAAGGTTTTGGAGCATGTACTGTATTCAAACATTATGAATCACCTCGAAGGGAACGATGTATTGATACGTAATCAGCATGGCTTCAGAAAACATTGTTCTTGTGCAACGCAGCTAGCTCTTTATTCGCACGAAGTATTGGCAGCTATCGACAGGGGATCTCAAGTTGATTCCGTATTTCTAGATTTCCGGAAAGCTTTTGACACCGTTCCTCACAAGCGACTTCTAATCAAGCTGCGGGCCTATGGGGTATCGTCTCAGTTGTGGGACTGGATTCGTGATTTCCTGTCAGGAAGGTCGCAGTTCGTAGTAATAGACAGCAAATCATAGAGTAAAACTGAAGTGATATCAGGTGTTCGCCAGGGAAGCCTCCTGGGACCTCTGCAGTTCCTGATCTATATAAATGACCTGGGTGACAATCTGAGCAGTTCTCTTAGGTTGTTCGCAGATGATGCTGTAATTTACCGTCTAGTAAGGTCATCCGATGACCAGTATCAGTTGCAAAGCGATTTAGAAAAGATTGCTGAATGGTGTGGCAGGTGGCAGTTGACGCTAAATAACGAAAAGTGTGAGGTGATCCACATGAGTTCCAAAAGAAATCCGTTGGAATTCGATTACTCGATAAATAGTACAATTCTCAAGACTGTCAATTCAACTAAGTACCTGGGTGTTAAAATTACGAACGGCTTCAGTTGGAAAGAACACATAGATAATATTGTGGGGAAGGCGAGCCAAAGGTTGCGTTTCATTGGCAGGAGACTTAGAAGATGCAACAAGTCCACTAGAGAGACAGCTTACACTACACTCGTTCGTCCTCTGTTAGAATATTGCTGCGCGGTGTGGGATCTTTACCAGGTGGGATTGATGGAGGACATCGGAAGGGTGCAAAAAAGGGCAGCTCGTTTTGTATTATCACGTAATAGGGGATAGAGTGTGGCAGATACGACACACGAGTTGGGATGGAAGTCATTAAAGCAAAGGCGTTTATCGTCGCGGCGAAATCTATTTACGAAATTTCAGTCACCAACTTTCTCTTCCGAATGCGAAAATATTTTGTTGAACCCAACCTACATAGGTAGAAATGATAATCAAAATAAAATAAGAGAAATCAGATCTCGAACAGAAAGGTTTAGGTGTTCGATTTTCCCGCGCGCTGTTCGGGAGTGGAATGGTAGAGAGATAGTATGACTGTGGTTCGATGAACGCTCTGCCAAGTATTTAAATTTGAGTTGCAGAGTAATCATGTAGATGTAGATGTAGAATTAGTGAAGTTCGGTGGCAGGAGGAACAAGACTCCTGGTGAAGTGAATACAGGGTTATAAATACAAAATCAAATAGGGGTAATGCAGGAGTAGGTTTAATAATGAATCAAAAAATAGGAATGCGGGTAAGCTACTACAAACAGCATAGTGGCCAAGATAGATACGAAGCCCACGCCTACCACAATAGTAGAGGTTTATATGCCAACTAGCTCCGCAGTTGACGAAGAGATTGATGAAATGTATGAAGAGATAAAAGAAATTATTCAGATAGTGAAGGGAGACGAGAATTTGATAGTCATGGGTGACTGGAAGTCGATAGCAGGAAAAGGAAGAGAAGGAAACGTAGTAGGTGAATATGGAAAGGGGTAAGGTATGAAAGAGGAAGCCGCCTGGTAGAGTTTTGCATAGAGCATAACTTAATCATAGCTAACACTTGGTTCAAGAACCATAGAAGAAGGTTGTATACATGGAAGAAACCTGTAGATACTGTAAGGTTTCAGATAGATTATATAATGATAAGACATAGATTTAGGAACCAGGTATTAAATTGTAAGAAATTTCCAGGGGCAGATGTGGACTCTGACCACAATCTATTGGTGATGAACTGTAGATTAAAACTGAAGAAACTGAAAAAAGGTGGGAATGGGACCTGGATAAACAGACAGAACCAGAGGTTCTACAGAGTTTCAGGAAGAGCATTAGGGAACGATTGACAAGAATGGGGGAAAGAAATACAGTAGAAGAAGAATGGGTAGCTTTGAGAGATGAAATAGTGAAGGTAGCAGAGGATCAAGTAGGTGAAAACACGAGAGCTAATAGAAATCTTTGGGTAACATAAGAGACTTTGAATTTAATCTAATATTTAATCTAATTAATGAAAGGAGAAAATCTAAAAATGCATTAATTGAAGCAGGTAAAAAGGAATGCAAATGTCTCAAAAAATGAGATCGACAGGAAGTGCAAAATGGATAGGCACGGAAGGCTAGAGGACAAATGTAAGGATGTAGTGGCTTGTCTCACGAGGGGTAAGACAGATACTGCCTACAGGAAAAGTAAAGAGACATTTGGAGAAAAGAGAAACATTTGCATGAATATCAAAAGCTCAGACAGAAACCCAGTTATAAGCAAAGAAGGGAAAGCAGAAAGGTGGAAGTAGTATATAAAGGGTCTATACAAGGGCGATGTACTTGAGGACAATATTATGGAAATGGAAGAGGATGTAGATGAAGAGGAAATGGGAGATATGATACTGCTTGAAGAGTCTGATAGAGCACTGAAAGACCTAAATCTAAACAAGGCCCCGGGAGTAGGCAACATTCCATTGGAACTACTGATAGCGTTGGGAGAGCCAGCCCTGACAAAACTCTACCATCTGGTGAGCAAGATGTGTACGACAGGCGAAATACCCTCAGACTTCAAGAAGATTATAATAATTCCAATCCCAAAGAAAGCAGGTGTTGAAAAATGTGTAAATTACCGTACTATCAGTTTAATAAGCCACGGCTGCAAAATACTAACAAGAATTCTTTACAGACGAATGGAAAAACTGGCAGAAGCTGAGCTCGGGGAAGATCAGTTTGGATTCCGTAGAAATTTTGGAACACGTGAGGAAATACTGACACAACGACTTATCTTAGATTAAGGAAAGGCAAACCTACGTGTCTAGCATTTGTAGACTTAGAGAAACCTTTTGGCAGTGTTGACTGGAATACTCTCTTTCAAATTCTCAAAGTGGCAGAAGTAAAATACAGGGAGTGAAAGGCTATTTACAATTTGTACAGAAACCAGATGGCAGTTATAAGAGTCGAGGGGCACGAAAGGGAAGTAGTGGTTGGGAAGGGAGTGAGACAGGGTTGTAGCCTATTCCCGATGTTATTAAACCTGTATATTGAGCAAGGAATAAAGGAAACAGAAGAAAAATTCGGAGTAGGAATTAAAATCCATGGAGAAGAAATTAATACTTTGAGGTTCGCCGATGACATTGTAATTCTGTCAGAGACAGCAAAGGACCTGGAAGAGCAGCTGAGCGGAATGGACTGTGTAGAAAGGAGGATATAAGATGAACATCAACAAAAGCAAAACGAGGATAATGGAATGTAGTCGAATTAAATCGGGTGATGCCGCGGGAAACAGATTATAAAATGAAACGATTAAAGTAGTAAAGGGGTTTTGCTATTTGAGGAGCAAAATAATTGATGATGGTCCAAGTAGAGAGGATATAAAATGTAGACTGGAAATGACAAGGAAAGCGTTTCTGAAGAAGAGAAATTTGTTAACATCGAGTATAGATTTAAGTGTCAGGAAGTCATTTACGAAAGTATTTGTATGGAGCGTAGCCATGTATGGAATTAATACGTGGACGATGAATGGTTTGGACAAGAAGAGAATGGGAGCTTTCGAAATGTGGTGCTACAGAGGAGTGCTGAAGATTGGAGAAGTAGATCACACAACTGATTGGGAGGTATTGAATAGAATTGGGGAGAAGAGAAATTTGTTGCGCAACTTCGCTATAAAAATTGATCGCTTGCTAGGACATATTCTGAGGCATCAAGGGAACTCCAGTTTAGTATTGGAGGACAGCGTGGAGGGTAAAAGTCGTAGAGGGACACCAAGAGATGCATACACTAAGCAGATTCAGAAGGATGTAGGTTGCAGTAAGTACTCGGAGATGAAGAAGCTTGCACAGGATAGAGCAGCATGGAGAGCTGCATCAAAGCAATCTCTGGACAGAGGACCACAGCAATCAGGCTGAATACGACCCTGCGGTCGGCAACGCCTGTGTAAGACAAGTATCTGGCGCAGTTATTAGATCCGTTACTGCTGCGACAATGGCAGTATATCAGGATTTAAATGGATTTAAACGAGGTGTTGTAGTCGGCGGTCGAGCAATGGGACACAGCATCTCCCAGGTAGCGATGAAGTTGGGGATTTTCCCGTACGATAATTTCACGATTGTACCGTGAATATCAGGATACCGGTAAAATGACAAATCTCCGACATCGCTGCAGCCGGAGAAAGATCCTGCAAGAACGGGACCAACGACGGACTGAAAAGAATCGTTCAACGTGTTAGAAGTTGTGTCGTTCCAGCCAAAATTGTGTCATACAGACATTAAAAAAACTTTCCCTGTTTTATAGTAAATGTTAAATTTAATCTTAGTATCAAGGAGTAAACTCACTAAATGTAATAACTTTTATGCTATTAATAAGGGAGAAGATCGCTCCTGGATTGTTCTTCTCTTCCTCTCTCTTCGCTTGTTTCTAGGAATCGGAAACAGACGTATTGTATCACGAAAATTAAGCATTTGTACTGTTAACCTTGTTAATATAGTACGTTAAAGTTCATATGTGAGTTATTTTCGATGTACAGTGCACCCTCTGTCATGTTCCTTGCATTGAATTAATTTTTCTTAAGACGTTTACAGTTTCACAATTTTAGCGGCTGCTGCTTCCACAGACGCCATTACGCGTCGTCCTATAACACAGCCTGAATATGATGCTAAGAGAAGTATTCTTCGAGTGTAGTGTGGGCCCACAATAATTTCAATATTTGAGTCCATGCTCATAAAGTACAAATACGCCGAGGTTAATTATAATATAGTTTTATTTTTGTTTTCAAGTAATATTCTTGGAAGTAAGCCAGTGCATTATGTTCGATGATTTTATTGCTCAGTTGCGAGTAATGTAAAAGTAAAACCAATTTGATAATTTTCTAAAATAGTTAAGTAACTCAAAAGTCAAAAATCAAAGTGTATATTTGTATCTCTTTGAATGATAGATTTAAAGTTAAAAATAATTTAACAATTTTTGCATGTTGGACCACGCAATTACACTCATGCGTGTTTTTAAAGAACCGAACAGATGAAAAAAAGTCCGCAGATTGCTGCAGATCTCAATACTGGGCCATCAACAAGTGTTAGTGCGAGAACCATCCAACGAAACATCATCGATATGGGCTTTCGGAGCAGAAGACTCATTCTTGTAAACTTGAATGACTGCAAGACACAAAGCTTTTCGCTTCGCCTGGGCCCGTCAACACCGACATTGGACTGTTGATGACTGGAGACATGTTGCCTGGTCGGACGAGTCTCGTCTCAAATTGTATCAAACGGATGGACGTGTACGGGTATGGAGACAACCGCATGGACTCTCCATGTCAGCAGAGAACTCTTTAAGCTAGTGGAGGCTCTGTAATGTTGTTGGGCGTGTGCAGTTGGAGTAATATGGGACGCCTGATACGTCTAGATACGACTCTGACAGGTGACGCGTACGTAAGAACCTGTCTGATCACCTGCATCCATTCATGTCCATTTTCGATTGCGACGGACTTAAGCAATTCCAGCATGTCCACAGTTGCTACTGATTGGCTCCAGGAACACTCTTCTGAGTTTAGGCACTGTCGCTGACCACCAAACTCCCCAGACATGAACATTATTGATATCTGGGATGTCTTGCAGCATGCTGTTCAGAAAAGGTTTCCACCTCCTCGTAATCTTACGGATTGATGGACAGCCGCGCAGGATTCATGTTGTCAAAACTCTCCAGCCCTACTTCAGACGTTATTCGAGTCCCTGCAACGGCGCGTTGCGGCACTTGTGTGTTCTTTCGGGGGCCCTACACGATATTATGCAGGTGTAACAGTTTCTTTGGCTCTTCAGTGTAAGAACAACGCCGCATGAGAGCATTATCCGAAGGGAACAAAAATCTGTAGATTTGATGTGCATGTGCTGATAAACAAATGATTACAATTTGAGAAAAATTGAAAAATGTATTGAAAACAATGAACTTCACAATCTGAGCAAGTCAATACCATGTTGGTCAACATCTGGTGCTGATGGAAGCAATTATTCGGCTTGGAATTCATTGATAGCGTGTATGGATGCCCTCCTGAGGCATATCGCTCCGAATTCTGTCCAAGTGACGCGTTAGGTCCTGAAAGTCGCTAGCTGATTGGAAGGTACTGCCCATAATGCTCCAAACGCTCTCAATTGGGGAGAGATCCGGTGGCGAGCTTTTTACCAATGTATGGTTCCGCTATCTCGTTGACAAGCACTAGAAACTCTCGGAGTGCACGGACGGGCATTATCCGGCTGAAATGTAAACCCAGAACGGCTAGCCACGAAGACCAACAAGATAGAGCGTAGAATATTTCGACTTACGACTGTGTCGTAAGGCTGCCGCGGTTGATAACCGAAGGGGACCTGCTACGAAATGAAAGGACACCCGGCACCATCATTTGTGGTTGTCGGTCTGTATGGCGGGCAACTGTCAGATTGGTATCCCACTGCTGTCCAGGGTGACTCCAGATGTGTCTCTGGATCATTTTGAAGCGGGATGCATCACTGAAGACAGTTCTACTCCAAAATATGAGATTCCAAGCCGAAGACGCATCTGGAGACCCCCCTGGACAGCGATGGGGTACCAACGGGACTGCTGCTCGCCATAGTGCATGACCACCAGGAGTGACTGTCTGGGTGCCATTTCTTTTAGTAGCAAGACCTTTCGGTTGCCTTGTTCGGCATCCTTGTAGCACAGCGGTATTTCGATGACATTTCACGTCCATTTTTGCAACCCTTCGTTGGCAAACCATTTTGGACTTACATTTCAGCGAGGTAATGCCTCCCATCCCCTGCGAGATTTTCTACTTGTCTTCGTGCTTGGGAAACTCTGCCTCAGCTCGCGAGATATTACTATCTCAGGATGGGTTACGTCACAATCTCTCTATAGGTACAATAAGGATCAGAAGCTTAAAGATTCTATTCACCTAGCGTATCTTACGTAGCTTGTATGCCATGTTAGTTCCACTATATCCTTGGCAGAGATCGCCTGTATTCACACTTCCGTATATTCGAATATTAGTGAAATTATTATTTAGACAAGTCCACTCCACTCTTGCGGTCGAATTGCGGCACTGAATAGCGTAAATGCTTCAGAAAAAAATATATTTTTTTCGAATAATTACGTGAGTTGAAACTAAAGATCTTCTTCTTTTCGATTATCAGTTACTACGCGAACGAAGGACGCCTTACCACCAAGATCCGTACGCACGGTTGTCTCTGGCAAGCGTGCTAAAATTCTCACCTAACCTCCCTTGTATTTTCTCATGTGTGCTTTCAGTCACTGATACCTATACTGTCAAAGATTTTTTATCTTCATCTTCACTTGGATGTGCCTCCCGTGGAACGCATCTCCGGCCATATGTTCGTATGATCCTTTCGGTTCCTTGTCCTCTCACCGTTAGTTTACTACAGTCTGTTCCCTTTTAGCAGAGGCAAATCCTCGAGCGGACAGGAACGTCAGGCATTAGGATCGCTTCACTATCAATGTATGGGCTGTACTCGTCGGCGAAGCATTCACATTGCAACACTACCAAGTAGATTACCAGATACTGGGTGTGTATCACTGATTTCTGCACGATCCGTTACCGGCGCTGTTGGAGAATATTACCCTTGTAGAATGAAAACGATACTGGTTTATGCACGATGGCGCTCAAAAAAGTGGTTCAAATGGCTCTGAGCACTATGGGACTTAACATCTGAGGTCATCACCTAGAACTAAGAACTACTTAAACCTAACTAACCTGAGGACATCACACACAGCCACGCCAGAGGCAGGATTCGAATCTGCGACCGTAGCGGTAGCGCGGTTCCAGACTGAAGCGCCTAGAACCGCTCGCCCACTCCGGCCGGCGATGGCGCTCAACTCCATTTTAAAAGTATCGATGGACAACATCTCAAATCGACGTTTAATTGGCAATGGATTGTTCGAGGAGGTCCCGTAGCTTGGCCTCCCCGTTCACCAAGTCTGAATCCGAAGTTCTGGCTGTGTTGACATTTAAAGGCATTGATGTATGCCCAAGGAATCAACAGTATGCATACGTTACAGGAGAATATGACTAATGCACGTGATACAATGCGACGGAGCCAGGTGTATTTGAGCCGGCCTGAGTGACCGTGCGGTTCTAGGCGCTACAGTCTGGAGCCGAACGACCGCTACGGTCGCAGCTTCGAATCCTGCCTCGGGCATGGATGTGTGTGATGTCCTTAGGTTAGTTAGGTTTAATTAGTTCTAAGTTCTAGGCGACTGATGACCTCAGAAGTTAAGTCGCATAGTGCTCAGAGCCATTTGAACCATTTGAACCAGGCGTATTTGAAATAATGCGTGATTTACTGCGATTAAGGGCTGAAGATCGTGTCAGGACGTGTTATCCACATGCAGCACTGGCTACAGGGTCTTCTACTTCACAGACGGATGGGAATGAGGCAACGGACTGGATCCTAACTCAACAGGTGTATGTTTCCGGGCATATCAGTACAGGAACTTCTAGCTTTGACTGACCAATGCCATCTCCTGCAGAACTGTGCCACTTTATTTTCTTAATACCCTGTATAAAGGGTAGTAAGAAACAATCTGAAAGCTTGTAAGGATGTTCCAGGCAGCTTTTGCTGAGAAATAAGTGTTAACAGAAATATTCGATATGGTGCGCCATTTCCGAGTGATGAATTTTAATTAGATGAGCAAAAGTTATGTGTGTTTGCTTTGATTAAACCAAACGAAGAACAAATCTGGCGACACTGTCTCTGGCTAGCTGGTTGAATTTGCACGCGCTACGAACTGCTTCGCTAACTTCAGTACCAAATAACCCCAGAACGGCACGTATCGAATTCTTTTCTTAACAATTGTTTCTCAGCAGAACCTCCCCTGCAATGCCCTTACAAACTTTTCAGACTGTTTCTGACCACCCTGTATATACGTGTTGTCTTGGAGGCTGAAGGAACAATTAGTTAGCAGCGCGAGTAGTCGTATGCTCCTTTTAAGAGAAATTGCGATGTATCTAAGGAACTATGGCTGGCGCCCCAGCAACGAATATAAAAATAATTTTCCAGTATGTAATCCACCGTTACGGGATTGGCCTAAATCTGACAGCATGTAGTCATCGAAATGTACGGAAAAATACAAGTTATTCTTGAAGAGTATCCAAATGTACCGCCTGGATATAATCAGTGTGCAATTACTCACAGAGGTCCAATGTGTCCAATGTGGGCGGCAGTTATCGTGTGGTAAGGGACTTGGTAGATATTCTAATGCGTTAACGTCGCATCCGTAAAACGTCCTGATCTGGTAGAATCTGAGCAACGTGTTCCTGTATACTAATCTTCAGATCAGACAGAGACCTAACGTGTTCCCGGTTAACGCGTTCTTTTATATATCCCAAGAGCCAAAAGTCACATGGATCCATATTAAATGATCTTGAAACTTCCTGGAAGATAAAAACTGTCAAACTCGAACTCGGAACCTTTGCCTTTCGCGGGCAAGTGCTGTACCAACTGAGCTACCCAAGCACAACTCACGCCCCGTCCTCACAGCTTGACTTCTGCCAGTACGTCTCCTACCTTCGAAACTTTACAGAAGCTCTCCTGCAAACCTTGCAGAACTAGCACTCCTGAAAGAAAAGATATTGCAGAGACATGGCTTAGCGTGAGCCGTGCTTGGCTTGCTCAGTTGCTAGAGCACTTGCCCGCGAAAGACAAAGGTCTCGAGTTCGAGTCTCGGTCCGGTACACAGTTTTAATCTGCCAGGAAGTTTCATGTCAGCGCACACTCCGATGCAGAGTGAAAATCTCATTCTGTTAAATGATCTTGCAGGCCATGCGTCTGGAAAACCTCTGGAGATTACACGCTCGTAGAAGTTTGCATAAAACAGATAGGGTGTTGCCCAGCCTTGCTTGAAAATACTGGTTTCCACACAGTTGCGCTCTTCTAAAGCAGGAATCACATACTGTACAAGGAGGTCTCGATAAGGTGCAGACGTCAGGGTACGACTTATAGATCGTCTGGGTATAAACACTTCAGAGAAGAACATAGCGACAAGAAAGGTGCTTGTGAACCCTCACCACACAGTCATATATGGCGAGTGCAATGGCTCTTCGTGCACAACACGCGGTTTAACAGTACCCTTAATACGGCAGTTCTGTGTGTCCACTCCACCGTGTAATGTAAAACGCGCCTCGTCACTCGACAGAGTATTGCCTGGTCATATGTCGTCAACTTCTATCCGTGCCAGAAACCGAACAAATTCAGATCGTTGCTGCGGATCATGAGGTTTCAGTTCCTGCACTGTCGGGATCTTGTGCGGATACAAGTGCAAAATAGACCGGAAAGCTTTATATACGCTTGACTATATAATGGACATTTCTCGTAACACTGAACGAGCGCTAGCATTACGCAGGGCTTGTGCTGCATGGTCAGTTACAGCAGCAGCAAACCTCCTCAGTAGCTTCCCCCGGGATAGCACGCCTGCCTCCAGGTGCCACACCCAATCTAACCCGTATTTCCAAATTTCATTATCAACTTCTTTAAACCATTTCATGATACTGGGGCTCTCCTCAGACCTTTAAGTTGGCGATACTCTCAGTGCAGCACGGCAAATTTTGCCGTTTACGTAAGAATATTTCGCAAACTTAGCACTGTCTGTCTTCTCAGTAGACGTACTGTTCACTCATGTTATGTCGTGGATGTCACACCGTCGTACACACTGTGGATAGCGCCAGATTAGCACCCGATGGCCACAATTGAAACTATTTTTTTTTCCGGTATACATCGATTCAGCAATAACTCTTTAGCATGTCCACCAATTTTCGTTGATGATATAATTAAAGCCCGAACTAGTCCTCCGTGAGTAGCTGAACTTTAATTAGAACGAGCCGATACCTTGGTAGAAAAGTGTTGGAAAGAGACATGCCTCTCTCCCACTTGTGTCAGGAGCCTTGCCAGCGTGGTTGGAGAGGGAGGGCGGGGGAGGTAGCCCCCGTGCTTGCAGAACGCGACGGCTTCCTCTTGAACCTCTCTCAGACTCCGAAGCCCGCAGCCAGCCGGCCTGTTCGCCTAACGGGCGCCCGACACGCGCTACCGACTCCCTTTGAATAGCGACTATTCGAAGACCGGGTAACAACGGAAATCCATTTTTCATGCGCCGAGGAGCGCCTCTGCCCTCCTTGCTGCTTTATTTTTTATTCGCCTCCGCCCGCGGCCCTTACAACCGACCCTCCGTAACGTTCCTCTCCCACCTTCTCTTCTGCTAGCCTCGCCTCGCCTCGCCTCGCCTCGCCTCTCCTCATCCCCGCGTCTTTCATTGAGACTTACGTAGTGCTGCTCCGGTTCTCGTTCCCTTTTATGGCTTCACGTAATTTACTTAGGGCTCAACTACAGAAAGGTATTCTACTGCTTCTTTTCCTCTTCATGGATTATAAGTTTTCACTTCTCCCGCTCCGCAAAGCGTAGCGTTTCTCCTATTATACGATGTACCGGTGTCTTCAACAAGTTAAACAGCACATCTTTGGCCAGAAGTTATTTATAACACTAACGTTTGCTTGGTAACGACGTCGTTAAAGTACTTTTATTCGCTTTTCATTTCCAGTGAAGTGTTGACTACATATTTACATTCTAGATTTCCTTCCTGATCTATGTCTCTCAACAACAAACTAATTTCAATATTTTCTTCATGTGCAGTCAGTCTTTTCATAAATTTTGTAAAATATTTTTCTGTGCAATAGTTTTGGGAAAAAGAGCTTACTAGGTAGAGACTTATAGTTTTTGTATAGTATATTTTAAAATTAAAACGAATCGTTCTAGAACTAAAATGATCTTCGTGAAGTTTGGGTTTATTGGAATAAAGGGCCATGGCGTCCGGTGGTCCCTAAAATTGGAAAACCGCAAAACTTTGCTTCTGCCTGCTGGATTCATTCACTGGCTAATTTAAGGATATGTTTCACTTCAGACTTCTTAATCCCTACCAAGCGAGGTGGCTCAGAGGTTAGCTCACTGGACTCGCATTCGGGAGGACGAAGGTTCAACCCCGCGTCCGGCCATCCTGATTTAGGTTTTCCGTGATTTCCCTAAATCGCTCCAGGCAAATGCCGGAATGGTTCCTTTGAGAGGGCACGGCCGACTTCCTTCCCCGTCCTTCTCTCATCCGACGAGACCGATGACTCGCTGTTTGGTCTCTTCCCACAAAACAATCTAGAAAAATCTTAATCCCTAAAATAACAAACGGTATTTTTTAAGGACACTAGGCAGTGATTTTTGGTGATATTTCTGCAAGAATCAATTTGTTCTTGGGTTTTATGCATATTCTGCTTCTATTTAAAATGTACATTAGATGTATAAAGCGTTTATTAAAAAAAATTAAAAAAGAGATAAAAAGCACACTCGGACACCCGGTAGAACCCTGCTTGGTAAACTAAGTTACGTATATTGATGGATTTATTTTATTGTTATTTTTAGTAATGTGAAAGCCACATATTTTCAAAAACGGTCCGCAAGCAAATCTCAGATGACCTTTTTCGGATGTTGGATGAATGTGATCTCAGTGACCGAGAGTGTGTCGAGCGAATCTGATGATGGCTTTATTCCAAAACAAGATGCACCGGAATCGTAAGATAATCTTGAAGTGAAATAGCAAGAAAGCATCATTGCCAGTGAAAATTCTGATGGGAATTCATATGAGGAGATGAGTTTATTGGCAGCAAAGTCTGGGCGAAAATGGACGCGTTCATTGTCCTGTGATTCGCTATCGTCAATATAACATTGCCAAAGTATCTCAAGGCCAACGAGTACAAATGATCTTGTATCCACAACGACCGATTTTTTCCACATATTCTTTGATGACGAAATTGTGGATACTACAGATAACTTCACCAGTGTTGAAGTGTAACGTCTTACTCAGCATTACAATGCAAACGCTGTTGTGAATAGAGTGAGAATTAGGAAATATACAGATTATGCCAAATGGAGAATATTTCTTTGTTGTTCTTCTGATTGCTGGAGCTCTTCGCTGCAGAAAGCAGTCAATTTCTGAAATGTGAACAACAGACGAAAATATTCGTTGTGCACTTTTTACTGCTGTCACTACATGGAACAGATCTGTATACATTTTTCAGTTTATTATGCTTGATGATAAAGCAACACGTCAACAATGATTATTTAACTTTAATGCACTTCTAGGTATCCAAAGAACAAAACCCGAATAACATTCTACACTACTATGTTGATAAATCAAGAAAAACATCAGGTCCCTAGAAGGATCCAGCTTGGTAAACAACGTTGACGACTTAGGCTTGCTATGTTAATGGTTAAACAGACTGTATCCTCGTTTCACACATTACTTTGGTTGGCTGACTGAGTAGTCAGTGAACCTTAAACTGACACGGACGCAAAAGGGCAGCTGGTCGCGGTTCTAGAAGCTTCAGTCGGGAACCGCGCGTCTGCTACGGTCTCAGGTTCGAATCCTGCCTCGGGCATGGATGTGTGTGATGTCCTTAGGTTATTTAGGTTTACTTAGTTTTAAGTATAGGTGACTGATGACCTGAGATAGTCATAGTGCTTAGAGCCATTTTTTTGGAGAAGGGGAAGCCGAGTCTCGACGCGGACCAGCCCAACTGGCTTTGCGATGAGAGGGACGGTGTCAGGGGTAGCTAAAACATTGTCTTCGCCTTCGGTTCGGATATTACAGGCGTGGAATTATCAGAAGTAAGCTGCCATTGTTTTCTCTTACTATTTGTTTAAGTCAGCTGCAGGTCCAAATGGCACATTAGTAATACGAGAAGTGATGATTTATTGGGAAATTACCACTAATTCTCACACAGAAGCAGAGAAAAGTTGCAGCCAAAATTATAAACATTCCATTAACAAAGAAAGCAACTGCAAGCATATACTGAAGTGTAGCACAAAAAACAATAAAATTCAGTAATTAAGTAAAATATAAAACAGTTTTTGTCACCAAAATCCTACAGCAAATTTTAATGTTATATTTCCAGTATTAAAATTTGATATTAGCAACTCTTCAGTTAGATAATTATGACCGCCTCCGATTAGATGAATGGTTAGCGTCACTGCCTTCATTGTCGAAGGACATGGGTTCGGTTCCTGATACTTTCTCAGGCATTTTGTGGGGTAGGGAGGTACAGTACTAGGTCCACTCAGCTTCGTGAGGTCAAATGAGGACCTGCTTGAATAAACAACCAGGAGCATCTGAGGGATTCATTTAATGGCAACTAGGGCAGGAAGAATTGGCGACAGGCTGGTGACATCTTCAGCGGCCTTGTAGACAGCAGTCGGCCAGTCGGAACTGGCCTTAAGTCGTGTTTACGTTCAAGATCTTAGATTCACTTATAAAATGCAATGAAGCAATCTAAGGGTTTGCGCAAGACACTAAGATTAGATTAACTGGAACTTCATGCTATATGTTATGTCAATGATAAAACATAAGTCACTAGAATACGTTTTGCATAAAGCTTATCCACTAAAGACGTTCAAGATCGCACGACTGTCTATTGAACTTATAAACAGAAAACTGTAATCAGTCGCTTTGTGAAATATTTGTTTATTCCTACAAGCTAGAGGTGTGAACTAGTATCCGAACGGTGTGTAATCTGTCTTGGCAGACAGCACAGTGTTAACCCACAAAACTATCGGAAAATGCCCGATCACAAGGAGTGGGTACGGCCGTTCTTCGGTATATGTGAGGTGTGTGGCAGAGAATCGCAAAAGCTTCCTTGAACATCGGTTTGTCGACGTGGCGAGCGGAATTTTGGTGAAACGAATACCTTACTTGGGCAAGGGTATCATGGGGTAACATATGGGGTAGTCGCCTGAGACGTCGAACCTAGCGTGGAAAGAACTAATATCAGAGTTCTCTTTAAGACATACAATGAGCTCTTTGGCAGTTACACATAAAACTGCCAGTTATCTATAATACTTCTGGTAACTACCTCATTCCTGGCTGGTATCTGTCGGGGTAATATACGTTTCGTCAATATGAGATGAGCGGCTGAGGATCCGAACACAATGTCCTAAGCATTTAATCGTCACACATGGTGAGACTAAAATACCGCCACAAGCAACCTACATCTTTACTTAAGTAGTGTGATGGTGGGTACTGGCTTGCAACGCTGAAGACTGCTTCGTTAGCAGCGAAGAACAGTTAAAGGATCACTCTTTCGAAACCCCGTAAATCCCACCCATTGTGACGCTTAAGTTTGAAATTTGGCGCAAAGGTGTATACGGACTGCCTCTGTAATATTGCAAAAATGTGAGGTCCTGCGGCATCAGCCTCGTGCACGGCGACGCTGCAAACAGCAAGGCGTCGAAACCTGCGAAATAAATGCCATAGCCCAGAAACAACCAAGTTTCACAATAATTTTGTCCAATGCCTCCGTGGACGTATTACGCGATCGGACGGTCGTCTTATCTTCTCTTGACGGAGGTCAGAACCGCGATGCTCAGGACTGAAATTACGTGGTTTTATCACGATTGGTCGAGGCAAACTTTCCAGACACAGAATCACTCAGAATCGGCACGAACAGACCGTAGAGAGTGGCATAAAAGGCGTCCTGGGGCGTCGATTCACAAATATTTCGCGTTCGAAACCGACAGTTCGCAGTGCGACGAGCAGTAGGAAGACGTTGTTCATTATCTTTGACACTGCTGACTCCCTCGGGCGTTTAAACCACAATGTAAGGACATTGTGGCATGCATCCCCATCAAAAGTGTTCGAACATCTTCGGAGCGCAGATCAACCGCAATTTTTGCTCTCGTATGTAGGCTGCAACCGCTAGGGACTGTTCAAAACCATTCGACGAAGTTTTCACATGATTCGAAGCAGGTAAGGATGCAGATGCTTTTCCAGCGCTCCTATTTTGTGCCCTTGTGTGTCGTGGTCACGAGTGATGGGGCATTGACACATGTGTGAATAAAACGACAAGGGTCCCTCTAAGACCCCTCAGTTTGGCAAAACCCACGTTGGCACACACCCACCTTCACTGTGAAATAAGGAATTTTAGAAATAAATCCATACAAAAAGCCTGTGACGACGTCGTAGACTCTTGCAGGCTGGCAACCCCTTCAACGCCTGCTGTTTCCGGATGGCCTACTATAAGGCGCAAGACCGGAAGTATAGCGGCGAAAGAGGAATAGCGTAGCCTGCCTGCAGGTGCCTGGTACTCTGGTCATGGATTCTGTCTGTACAGGTGCATAATTCAAATTCTTAATAAAGATGGGCGGGTGCCAACAAGGGTTTATCTAACTGGGGCGTGTTTGAGGAACTCTTTACTGTTTTATTCACGCATGTCTCAATGTCACATCTGCCTCATAACCACGCCACAGGAGGACATAAAGTATGAGTCTTGAAACAATATAAGCAGCCTTAGCTGCTTCGGACCACGTTCAGATTTCGTCGACTGCCTTTGAAAGGTCACTAGAAGCTCTAACCTGTAAACAAGAGCAAGAATTGCTGTCGCACTGGAGCTCCAAACGAGTATGAGCACATTCAGCGTGGAAGTAGCCCCACGATGTCCTTAGAGAAGGTTTGAAACACCAGATCGTGTCAACTTTCTTCACCCACCCATGAGAAAACCGCGTTCGTAAAATACTGAGTGTTATGGTTCAGTCTGGCAGCGCAGAGGCTTCAAAATAAGGGGTGAAATGGGCGTATGAGGGGGTGTGAAAACTTTCGATCGTGCGGCACGTCCGCGGTGGCATTGGGCCAAGTTGTGGTGAAATTTGGTGCCAATTTGACTTCATTCTCCCACGAAACACGTCACATGTACTTCTTAGCTTTGGCTTTTTGCTTTCTTTTTTGTTTTTTTTTAAAAAAAAACAGGGCTCTGAGCACTAGGTGACTTAACATCTGAGGTCACCAGTCCCCTACACTTAGAACTACTTAAATCTAATTAACCTAAGGACAGCACACACATCCATGCCCGAGGCAGGATTCGAACCTGTGACCGTGGAAGCAGTGCGGTTCCGGACTGAAGCGCCTAGAACCGCTCGGTGCCAACGACCGGCTTCGGCTTCTTTAAGCAGGTGTTCATACCCTGCTGTCTGAATCGTCGTCGAACGCAAGTGTGCCGTTACAGGGCGTCGCTCTTTCGCACCATTTCAAAGAAGATTGTAAGCACATTTGAGTCAAATTTCGAACTTAAGCGTCGCGTTGGGTGGCAATTACGTGGTTTCGAAATACTGAAGGGATGTGTAATTCGTAACCACCTGACAGCTACCGTTTCAATTCTCCATTGGCCACAGATGAATCAGTATCACTGTAAAAATGAATATCTTGTCACCATAATCTGTCAGCATCCAGCATGTGCAGTACTACTGTACAGCTGATGAATGTGCTTGGTGTACAACACAGCGATCATCCTTCGTGGATGTCATAGTGGCCGACTGCAACCTTGACGACGAGTATACTGTCCTCAAGTTACTCTAAAGTCGAACAGTGGACCACTGTCACATATGAACGCCCCAAAAATTTGGCAAGCCCGCGACTCGATCAGCCGGCCAAATGGAGATCTCTTTCAAACTCTGTCAGGTTTTGGTAACGGCATCTCTGTGTCCTTCGTACTGATCACCCAACATCTGACATTATTCAAACCCTTACAAGGCCTAGTAATCATACTAAACTCGAACAACTCTAGAGCACTCCGGTGGACGATCTACCTGTGACAGAGAACTGCAACTCATTTAAATACCCGCTAGGCCCCCTAGACTAGTTTCATAAATGTCTGACATCTGTTATGTACAAGTTTGCTCATTATGTCGAGCTCACATCGTGTTTCATTCAGTCTGAATAATAAGTCTCTGGTGAAGAGATGTGCCCTCGTGTTTATTTATTTCATTTGTATAACGCCTTTCCATGAATGAATGGATGATTGGACAAGAGAATGAGTATATTTCAGTCGCAACTGGGAACAAACCAGAGTCAATACCGTAGTCTTTGTGTCTTGCAAACTTAACTTGTTTGAAGAACAAAGTGAGGAGCACGGGGTACTGGTCAGGGTCAAAGATAACGGCTAGTTCCACGCGGTACAGGGGACCTGGTAGCTGTAAGATTCAAAACTGGATCCCTCCCCACCACCTCTCCGACAGGTAGACTGTTAATACGCAGATGTGACTAGAATATCACTAAAGGTTTCAAACTGATTTAAAGTAGTTTATAATAGTGTTTAATACATTTCTTGTTTTAATTCATGTCCCTGAATTTTCGTGCGGAGAGTATAATCTGATAGACTGCGTGATGTTCCTTCAGGAGGAACACAACGAGTGAATTTCTTCGAAGTGCAAAGTTCCGGCTAGCCAGCAATTCACTCGTTTAATTTTGTAATCTTCCGTGGCCAATATACTGAATCGTAAGCTCTTTGAACTAGGTAGTCTTTTAGCATGGTGTCGCATATTTTCACCCAGCCATCATGTGTTACTCGAGTAGTGGTGTCTACGGAATGATTAGGTTTGGTGTACAAACGCCTTCAGAAGTTGTCACTAGCATATTGGTGGGCAACTTGTTTGAAGAACAATTGGTTTATCGGCACCTAATCACACTTAGTGCTCCTGAGTTGGTAGCTACCATCGAATAACGCTGTCATCGTTGCAGTATGATATTTCACGGCTGGTGACTACCAATATGCTGGGGGAATTTCCTTTCATTCTCGAAATACCCAATTTGGACAGCGCAATAGTATGTGTGTACGTAGCTGTTATTTAAAAGTTCGCAAGTAGACTTTTAGTATAGCCCATGATACCAACATGGATATAGCACCATTTACTGTACTAAAGGGGAAAATTGTGCAGAAGTGTAAACACAGATCCGATGATGGCAACAAAGAATGACCGAAACCGGTTATCTACAGTTAAATAAATGATTTTAGCAATATTGTCAGTTGAAAATTAATTCAGTGATCAAAGTTATATTTCACTTGTAGTTTCCGAAATTATTTCTTCTGGTTTAAGCTTGTGAATGACTAAAACGGGTTGAAATTGTTTAGTCTGAATGTGCTGAGTATTATTCGCAGTAATTAAACAAGTGTGGTTGTGACGTATTAGCTTATATGGAACATTAAAAAATGGTACATTTTATATAAAAGTATTAGTATGACAAATTTTATTCACGGTTCCAATGACATTTACAAATAATGTAGACAGAATAGCATACTTACGGTGCATAACAACTATATGTAATGGATGCTCACACTGCATCATGTTTTTTCGTGTCTATACTTAGTGTTTGGTTGTATGAGCAAAAATGGAAATTCATTAGAAAATATCGATCGTTTAGAATTTCATTGGAGGCTGCACATTCGCAGGAATATATTTCACTTTCCTCAAGTAAGTTCATACTTTTTACTGCGTCGACCAGGTGGAGTGTTTGAAAGTTTTACAGGAATTACATATGAGTTTGTATTTTCCTGATTGACTCTATGTCCTGCAGCTGTTTTCAATACTATGATAGCTTTGTCCTTTATTTTCTTGCGTAAAAAGTAACCGTGGAATTTGTACCTACTTCATGTAACATTTTTCCTAAAAATGGTATTCTCACATAATTTTCTGTCAGCTCTGAGGTGGTGTTACTTAGTGTTCCGTTTCGCTTCGTGGTTACTTATGTGGGAATTTATTTTTCTGAGAGACGATAAGAACTCTGTTATTAATGAGTCTTTGTTGTTGATTTTACATCCAAGACATCATTTCTGTGAGACGACAGGAAACTATCAGCATGAGCGGGCACTGATGGGAGTATGTACATTGTTTATGCATATGGCATCTTTATGTTGGCTCTCCTTTGAATAGTACGTTTCTAGAGTTGAGAGAAAGCAGGCAGTTGGTTATTTGACAGCAAATCTTGCAGTGGACGTTTGGGCCTTGGAAGCCACATACGGCTATTAGGTATTAGGGAAAGGAACATCTTGAAGCACTTACAGAGGACAAAATGCTGGTCCGAAGAATTTCTGTCACCAGTGTGCAGACAATGCTTTCGGCTGAAGAGGTGGAAAACTGCCGACCTGGACCCACCTCTATGGCACCTCTAATCACGGCAGGGGCAGGGGACAAGAGAAATCTAGGTCACCCATTAAGGGATTTCGACAGTGTCATGAACGCCCTTTGTGAACAGTGGTGGTGGGCATAAAAATTCACGAGTTTAAATGTTCACAATGGGCCGGACAATATCAATGGAGCTATCAGGCGGTGTTGTCACACTACCTGCAGAGTTTTTGGGAAACCTCAGGCCTTCACTAGAATTCTAGAAGGAACATAACATACATGGTGGCTCTAAAATTGTCTATGTTGGGACACAAAAGCACTTCTCTTACTGTACCTGAGGCCCTTGGTCAGGCCGTCCACATAATGGTCTCTATGCAAAATCTGATTTTCACTGTAGAGCTATACAGAAACTCAAATGACGTCGTCTGAAGTGGATGTGGGAAAAAGTGAGAATACAACATATTCTCCTCTCTGTGTGGGAATTTGTGAGTCAGGGATTGGTTGCTTCTCCACAAAAGACGAAAAGAGTGTTAATTTTGATTAGGATTGGTCGATGGGTACAGCAGATGAGTAGATGGAATACATGGGGCTCGTTGAGTCTTGTGATGGGCGCCAAACCCTTGTGAGGGCAGTTGAGTGAGTGCTTTGGTGTAGTTTAGCGAGGTGTCATTGCGTTTTCCATGTTTTGCGCCAGAGTAACAGTTCAGTCAGACAGATCTTAGTATTTGCCAACCAGTCCTCATCCACTGGAGAGCTAACTGTTTGTTGTGGCTATTTCTGTTGCCCACAGTTCATGTTTTTATTTGTTATCACTCTGAACATGTATTTTATGTCCTATATTTTAATCAATAAACTTGTTCCATAACTTTTATAAAAGACCATTCAAATTTTGATATATTAATTACCCATCAACAATTGACTATAATAGTGACAGACCTGACATTTCATTGATATTATTTCAGCATTCAAGTTCTTTTAGATTCTGATAATTATGATATCCTCTAATGCACGCCAACAACAGCAGACAGTCGAAGGGCAAAATCAGTTTAGCAGACACATGGGCCAGGTAATCAAGCGAAGGGCTTACTATTTAAAGTCATTGCTGTCAAGGTACGAATTCAAAGCCGCCTGTAGCCTTTCAAATCATAAAGCAAGTCCTGGGTAGTCGTGCATTACTATTTAGCTCATCAAATAATTTTGAACTGTAGGCATTAATGTGAGCAAGTACTTTAACGGTGCTCAGTTCATCAGTTTGATCAGCTTCTTCTAATGTACTTTTGTGCATCCTAAACATATAAAAGCAAACATAAATAGTCAACGCAAAGTGTCAAAAATTGCTAAGGGAATAAGTGAAATTTTATGGTTCCTATCTGAAATCAGATACCAACACAGAAGAAAGGAATTTCTAAACCAACAGTTGTCACAGTTTGCCTTTAGAACTAAGTAATCAGTTTGCATCCACATAGTTCAAGTATGTGTTAGTTTCTTTTTCAGTATGTGAGTTGTAACAGAATAGACTAAAATTACATGTAGACATTACAAATAGTTGAAAAAGTTTACATCACTTAATTGAGAGGCGAATGACAGCATGCCTTTCACTGAACGTAATTTCTTTAAATAGGTGATAAGTCCAACTGATGTGATGAAAGAAGTAAGCTTCCTAAATAAAGGAATTCAACAAAAGATCAGCCCAAAGCTGAATGAAAATTAAATTACAGACTTCATTGTAGCCACTAATAGAGTCAAAGACCCAGAAACAATTAGCTAAAATGACCAGATTTCCACTGGCCACAAATTAAACGAATTTTATCACTGTATGAGCAGAGAAAGTAAATTATAGTTACATGAAAGACAATAACTTATAATAAATACTTATAACATTAATAATAAAATAAGTAGTAATAATGCATTAATAGTGAAAGCAGGCAAAGGCAACTCTGTTGTTGTAATGTATGACAGTTAACATAACAGTAAACCACTGAATTTTTCAATACCAATGATATAATACAAATTAAGTCTCATCGAACTTTTCAGTTACAGTGTAAACAGAAAAATTTGATGGAGAGCAGTAATTTCCTTTTAACTGTACAGCACATACATGGCTGTACTGCCAAGAATCCTTCTATACCTCAGTTGCGAGCATAACCTAATGTCCAGAATCAGAACTGCCCAATGTAACCTTTTATAAATTATCGAAGCAATCCAACTTACAAAGTCAGCAAGAAACTGAATGAGATCCTCTCCAACACATTCAAATTTTAGGAGATATACTCACTACAGCACCTTTACCATCTAATTAACACCCAGATTACTGAGAGTGCTAAATTTGCCACATTTGACTTCACGAACCTCTGTACAAATATACCATTCAATGAATCATCAGAAATAACTAAAAATAACGTGATTAAGCATAAGAACTGGTTTTCGCCAGAAATATACAAGTTCACTGATGTTTTATCCTTAGTACTGTCTCGTAACCACTTTTCATTTAATAAAAATGTGTTAGATGTCCTAGGTATGGTCATCTGCCTCACATATTTACTTAAAAGATATTTCCATCGACAAACTTGTCATGTAACTTCTTTAAAGAAAACGCCCCCATAGTTAACAAAGAAATATATTGTAAAAGATAAGTTAATGATATACTTACTTGATGCTACAGCAAAATAAATTGAGAACCTTGCAAAATAAACAAATAAAATGCATCAGTATATCAGCTTCACAGTTGAACACCACACAGGAAAATATTTAAATTCCATGAATCTCTTCATAAGTAGCTCCAACAGCATATACAAATTTCAAATAAATAGGAAAACAACATACACAAACGCCACAATCTGTACACTTCATACCACCCAGACAAGAACAAAATTCCATTAGAAACAGCTGGCCACAATGATGAACCATACACCATAAAAGCAAATGCTTACAGTAGTGGATACAGTCCAAAATTAATAAATGATCTAATTATTAAAATAAATTCCCACACAACTAGCTACGAAGACAAACCAACACTGGACAGCTAACAAAGGAATGTATGTCATTATTTCAGTTGTAGGAAAATTGTTATGTAAAGTGGCAAATATTTTCTAAAGTACAAATGTCAGAATCAGTTTTTACAGCCGCGCGGGGTAGCCGCACGTTCTTAGACGTCTTGTCACGGTCCGCGCGGCTTCCCCCGTCGGAAGTTCGAGTCCTCCCTCGGGCATGGGTATGTGTTGTCCATAGCGTAAATTAGTTTAAGTTAGATTAAGTGGCGTGTAAGCTTAGGGAACGATGGCCTAAGCAGTTTGGTCTCATAAGATCTTACCACAAATTTACAAATTATTTCTTTTTTTACAATAAACAAAGCATAGGACGGCGACTTTCAAAGTATTAAAAATATCTGCAGGCCATATAATCGATCAGGAATATACAAAACTAAAGGGCAATTCGTATTCGAAGATATACGTAAGCAAAACAGGAAGAAATTTCAACATTTATTTCTGGGAACACAAGAGTGCTCTTCGTTTAAGAATCCTAAGCAAATTCATACTTACCCTATAGGTAGCTCAAATGAACAAGTGACAGTCAAAGAATACAACCCACAAGTATCCCACCTAGACAACAAAAGAAAGACTGAACGTACGTGAAGAAACTGAAATCTGTTCTCACAAGTATGCTGCCCCAAATGACCTCCTAAATGACTAGACAGATTTTTCCAACAATTCTTTTCTAAAATATTTCCATGATTTGCTCACGGTTGTGTGAGGAAATTATGGAAATGAAGAAACGTGATACAGTGTGAGTTCATACAATGTATACAGTACATCTACATTACATAGGTCTGTTGTCCTGTAATAAATGTCACTGGAACTGTAAGGAAAAATTGTAATAGTTCGTTTATAAAAATGTACTATATTTTTATAGTGTTCCATAATAAAAATGTACTATATTTTTTATAGTGTTCCATATAATCTAATCAAAAGTTACTAAACACTTATTTAATTAGCGTCCAGAGTACTCAGTACATTAAGGCTAAACGATTTCTGCTATTTTTATCATATAGAAGCTTAAACTAGAAGTATTAATTTCTGAACCTGTAAATAAAATGTAACTTTGAACATGGATATAACTTTGTAATGTAGACAAAGATGTTTGTTGTCATCTTGGCAGATACTGTTCCATATTCACGCAAGGCAGAAGAGGAAACGCATTTGTGTCACATCTATAATCACGAAAATCGGAATAACAACAAAAAGAGTACACACGAAGTGCACCTAACCGGTCATGTATCGTAATTGAGAACTCACGAAGCATGGTAGCTGACAAAATTGAGATTCTGACCATGCCAGTTATAGCATCAAACTACTGTCGATATTGTAACGGTGTACTTACTGAAGATTCAGATATGCATTACACCAACAGAAGATGGGTGAAAGCACGAAACATGTATTAGCATGAATAAAAATATTTAAGAAATTGGCCATGTGTTGTAATCCTTAAAATAATAAGACTAAATAAAGACATTTTAAAACTATAAAGGACTAGTAACATCCTTTTTGCGAAACTGAAAGAAAGTTAAAAGATGAACATCATCAAAAGCAATGCAAGGGTAATGTACTGAAATCGAGTTAAATCAGGTGTTCCTGCACTTGGAGAAACTAGATCAGAAAATGCTACACTAAAGGTAGCAGATGATCTTTGAAATTTTGCGAGCCAAAATAGCTGGCGATTAAGCAAGTAATGTTTTTATAAAATACAGATTCGAGTTACAAGAAAACTATTTTCTGAAAATAATAAATTATTTAATAAAATTGCAGCCAAACAGCCATATACAGTTACTTTGCTTAACATTTTACGTTTACATTTTACATTTTTACATATTTATTTATCGATTTCACTCTTTTACTGCACAATTCTATGTGATATCGTTCACGCGATTCGTTACACAGTTCACATACACATGTTGTGGTTGGCTCGTGATAAGATTTGTTTTTGCAGATTAGATGATGAAAGCCGTGAATAGAAAGTCTAGTTACGACATGTCGCTGTTCGAAGTTTGGTGCTGTCCATGAGCGGTTCGCCATTGCTTCGGTGCCATAGAACTCCGGTCATATTTTTTCTCGTTTGTCCTCCGTGATCTTCAGTTGCTTTCGGTAAGCCCTGATGTATGGTATCATATATCAAAGTCTGGTGTCTTCAATGAGGAATGTCTCTCTCGCTAGCAGGTACACTAGTCTAGATCTTGTTGTCTTTGAGAGAGCTAGTGCTCTTTTAGGGGTAGGTCGATTTTACCTTTTCTAGTGTTTCTAGATTTTTTTCTGTCTGGTGGTCCCATATCACCTCCATCCCATAGGCCAGGATTGACAAGATTTTTGTGTTGAACAATTTCATGGCTGTTTCTAGACTGAGTATGCGGATGTTTTTGATGTCCTGTATTACTATTATTGCTTGGGCTGCACGTTCTGTTGTATGTTTTGTGAAGCATTTGGATGTTGATTGCAATGTCACTCGTAGGTATTTAAAGTGTGATGAGATTTTAATTTTTTGTCCTCTGATGCTGATTTCCGCATTCTTGGGTGTTTTGCCTCCTTTTCTGAAAATTACCATTTCTGTCTTTGTTATGTTTATGTGTAGTTTGTGTTCACGGCACCATCTGTCTATTTTCTCAATGGTTCTCTGCAGCTTCTGTATATCTGTTGAACCTACGGCTATGTCGTCAGCGTATGCATATACATACACATCTTCTTTATTTTCTCCAATTCGGAGTACTTTTTCAGTGGCAAGAATGTACAGCAAAGGGCTCATTGGGTCCCCTGCAAGACTGCAGAATGGGGCTCGAATTGCAGAATGGGGTTCGAAAAAGAGAGGTTGCCTGATATTACGATTAAGTTGTATTCGAGGACTTACTTGATTATTCTTGCCCATACGCTATCTACTCCTATTGTGTTTTCCAGTTTTCGGACTATGAGATCTCTTTCCAATAAGTCAAAGGCTTTGGTAAAGTCTATGAACACTGTGTGGAACATTTGTTTCTTTTGTAGCGCTTCGTCGATGTTGTTTAGAAGAAGCCTGACTGCCGTAAGTGTTGATCTTCCAGATCTGAAACCCATTTGTCGTTCAGGGAGGTAAATGTCCTCAGAGGCTTGGATTTTTTGTGTTATTATCTTTGAAAACATCTTGAATTGAGTATTTTCCAGGGCTATGACTCTGTACTTGTTTGGGTCCATTGGGTCTCCTCTACCTTTGTAGAGAACTTTTATTGTCGTGTGTCTCCATTGTGTCGGAATTCTTCCACGTTCCAGGCATTTGTTAAATAGTTTAGTCCATATGTGTTGGAGGGCCTCTTTTGCATCTTTTATATGTTCATTATATATATTATCGGGTCCTGCTGCTTTCTTGTTCTTCAGTGCTTTTATTACTTCTTTCACGTCTTCTTCATTTAGAGGTTCCCATATATTTTTCCTTAGTTTAATGTTGTTTCTCTTTCTTTGGGGGTATTTAGATTCCTCGTTTGTTCAGTATCTTACTGAAGTGGTCTTCCCATTCCTTCAGGTCTGTATTTGGTGTACGAGCAGTTTTTCTTGGTCTTGCTGCTATGTATGGGTCTTTCTCTGCTTCATCCGCTTCTCTTTTTGCCTCTCTTTCTATGTATTCTTTTCTCGTCTCTTCCATTAGTTTTTTGTTGATTCTCCTCTCTTCTGCGTACAGTTTGTATGTTTCCTCGTCATGCTGGTTTCTTAGTCTGTGGAGCGTTCTTAGAACCATGTCCCTTTTGCTGTAGCGTTCAGCATCGAACCATCTTTTTGCCGTCCTTGTTTTGGGGATTGTTTGTATCACTAAATTTTTTAGAAGGTCTTCTATTTGGTCTGTTGCTTCTTCAAGATCTCCTTCCTCTGCGAAAGTTTCTAATGTGTTAATTGTTCATGCTGGTTTGTTAATTTTTCTATATCAATTTTTCTTTGTGTGATTTGGTGGGTGTTTCTTGCTGGCGGTGAAGTGGCGATATTTATTTTTATCTTCACTGGAATGTGATTTCGTACAGGAGTAATGGAGTCATGCCATATTGGTTGAATACTTCCTTCTATTTCTCCTCTTGTTAATGTGATATCAATGGTGCTTTTCCCATTGTGGCATATGTATGTAGGTATCTGTCTATGTAGGGTGAAACCATCTTCTTCTAGGGTTTCAACGATAAGTTTGTTTTATAGTTTTCTGTGTCTATTCTGCAATTGAGATCGCCCGCAATAATGGTGGGTTTTCTGTCGCATTGTTTGATGAGTGTGACTATTTCGTCAATTATTTCTACAGCATTTGTGTGCGGTTTAAAGTAGGCTGCAATTATATTTATGTTTGCTGCTTCTACTAGCATACTATTTTCTTGTTTTATGATTTTTTTGGTGGGCGACATCCAGGGTTTCAGTAGGATAGATATTCCTCCCATGGGTCGTCCTCTTTCTTCCTTATTTGTCATTAGGTGATAATTATAGAAATCTTTCTGTTTCCAGCTGTCTATCAGGTAGGTTTCTGTTAGAATTGCAAGATCCGAGTTTTGCCGAATGTCTATTGCTGTTAGGTTAAGAGAACTTTTTACTCCATCTGTATTCCACAAGACAGCTTTTATTTCTTGCTCTTCTGGTTTTCCTCTTAGTTTAGTTGAGCTCTGCTCCCTCTTCCATTGATCGTCTTTGGAAATCGAATATAAGATTGTTAGAAAATGTTCTCAAAGTATTTGTGTGGATTATAACTTGTCGTACAGAATGAATCGTTGAGACAAGAGGAGCTCACAAGCATTTGAAATGAGGTTCTATAGAAGAATGATGAAAATTAAATGGTAGGTTGGGTAACGAATGGAGATATACTATGTCAAGTAGGTGAAGAAAAAAAGCTCTGTTGTATAAGGTGATTGAAAGAAGTGATAGGTTGAATGGACACATTTTGCAATATGAAGAAATAGTTAATGTGGAGGAAATTGTGCCAAGTGTAAAAGATTCAGGGGAAGGCCATGGCTTCATAGCAGTAAGCAGATGTAGGTGGCAAATGTTAGTCAGAGGTTAAGAGACTTACACCGGACAAATGAGCTTGTAGTGCAGCTCAAATTACACTAGTCAACAGCCATTTTGCATCTGGGATGTGATACATCAAGTAGTATGTATTTTAGTGTGTATAATCCGAATATACCTTTCAAAATGTTCTAGCACGTACCAGTTTTGAATTTTTAAGGTTTTTTTTATTTTCCTTGTTCAGTATTTCGTTTTTTTATGTTCTTCTGTTTTGATGTTTAACTGTTTGTTTTTGATTTGCAGAGGAGAGTGAGAAGATCTACAAATCGTCAGTAAATGGTTGGTGTGGTAATCAAATGGTGTGAAAAATACCTCAGTGAGTGTTCCCTGTGAAAGAGAGTGCAAACGTTTTGTGCTTCAAACTTACAATAAGAAAAATGGCAACTAGTAAATCTCGTTGCTGTCTAAATCACCCCGACAACTTTTGTTATGTATGTGGGAAATTCACTCCAAAAGCCCAAAGGAAACCAATCACTGATTTGGTTAAGAAGGCATATAAAATTTATTTTGATGGTCCTGTTGGTGATCAAGATAAAAATTTTGCACCGCATAATGCTTGCATAACCTATACTACACCGTAACCGAGTGGTTGAAAGGAAAGCGCCGAGCCATGGCATTCGCTGTTCCCATGGTGTGGTGTGAGACCAGTGACCATTATTCAGACTGTTACTTCTGCCTTACAAATATTTCAGGACATTCCATCAAGTATCCATAAAGTATCCAAATGCATCTTCGGTGCATTCGATTGCGCCCCATGATAAGGGGTTGCATTTCATGTCTGTAACTTGAAAGCCACGGAACTAGACACCTTGTCAAGTGAATCAGAAAATACTGAACATATAGAAGAGTACTTCCCTCAATATCGTAAGACATTGCCTCAGCTCTTTAACCAAAAGGAACTGAACGATTTGGTTCGCGATCTAAAACTTTCGAAACAGCAAGCTGAACTCTTGTGGTCGAGTCTGCGACAACTGAACCTCCTAGTTCCAGGGACAAACATTTCCTGTTTCAGATCAAGAGGAGGTTCGTTCTCTCAATATTTCGATATGCAGAATTCAATGTGTGTATGTAGGGATGTCAATGGTCTGATGATGCAGTTAGGTGTACAACATAATCCATAGGAGTGGCGACTATTTATTGACTCCAGTAAAACCAGCTTGAAAGCAGTACTACTGCATAATCGTAATGCATTTCCATCGGTAACTTTGGCTTACGCAGCAGACATGAAAGAACCTTAAAACATGGCTTTGCTGATAGAGGCAATCAAATATAAGGATCATGAATGACAGCTTTGCTGTGATTTAAAAGTTGTTGCACTCTTTAGATGTTTACAGGATAGATTCAAGAAATACTGCTGATGTTTGTGCCTTTGGGACAACCGTGACACCAAGAACCACTATATTGTCAAGGAATAGTCTATAAGGAAATCATATGTTCCTGGAAAGGTATGTGTGAACAATACTCCATTGGTTGAGCCCGATAAAATCATTTACCCTACCATTCATATCAAGTTAGGCCCTATCAAGAACTTTGTAAAATCTCTGGATAAAGAAGGTGATGCCTTTAATCACTTAAAAGAAAAGTTTCCCAAATTAAGTGAGGTAAAGCTGAAAGAGGGTACTTTTGTTAGACCACAAATAAGAAAATTGCTGAAAGATCCAACCTTTGATACCAAACTCACCGATATCCAATTAACTGCATGGTCTTCTTTTAAATCATTTGTGAAGGGCTTTTTGGGTAACAGAATAGACAAAAACTATGCTACCACTGCGAATGATCTGTTGGACAACTATAAGAACATGGGGGAGGGAGATGTCGTTTAAAATTCACTTTTTACATTCTCACCTTGATTTCTTCCCAGAAAATTTGGGAGCCGTAAGCGATGAGCATGGTGAGCGTCTTCACCAAGACAGTCTTACCATGGAACACCGTTACCAAGGCCATTGGAACCCTTCGATGATGTGTGACTACTGCTGGGGTCTTGTTAGGGAGAGTGATGAAACGGCAAACGAAAGAAGAGTTCCGTTGTCGCATTTTGCAAAAGCCAAAGAATATAATAGGTGAAATTATCTTCTGAACTAATTTGAACCTTTTATTGACATCATACCCATATGTACATACAAAATAGTATTGATGTTAAACGTTCTGAATGTGTACTTTTGTTTGACTTAATTGTGTCTATTTTCACTATTACCATTTTTTATTTTGCTGTGTATTTAGGAAATTTGACATCATAGAGAAAAACTGATTTTAACAGTGTATTCAGCACCTCAAAATTAGGTAAATACAACCATTTACAAACCAGATGCAGAAAAATGTTTAAAATTTGTTAACTAGTGCTATTATGACAATAAAAACAAGGGCGTGATTGGGTATTCGTTATGTGAAGCCACCCTCTGTACCAAAGTACACATAACAGTGGCGGTTGACGATAGTCACACTGTATATAAGTGATTGTGATGTATCGTGACCTGCCCAGGCCCACCCAAATTTTGTTAAAAATTCTGTAATATTTCAAGTGAATTGTTTCGATTTATTCTACTTACTGGAAATACTTCTAGAATTTGAAACAATTAACAATGAAACTGTAACATTGATGAGTACTTGTTAAGCATCGTCCAGTTGAGCAGCAACTGCCATCGTTCAGACACGAAGGTTCAGCGGAGATGCAGCTGAAGGGGCAGAATTATAGCCACATCGTACGACGGGAAGGTTCATGGGGGCGTGCCTTTTGTAACTAAAACATTAGCATTTTACCTCCGCCCCTCCGAACATTATCGTAATTGTGAGAATTAAACGTTGCAACAGCAATATATGAGATTATAATCGGATTAATTACAATCGTGATAAGACCATTGTCGCTGCTAAGTGGTAAGTAGTAAGGTGCTTATCACCTCCAAGGGATTCAAGTGGAGTATGACTAATGAATGAAGTATACGAAAAATATGTCGAGCAATTCATGGACTTGTCTGTTCCACTTACAGTCTCAGTTATTATGTACTCGACCTTTATAACTATATTTGGGATGTATCATAACAGAATCAAATTAAAACGATTCCAGTCCTCACGTTCCGAACAAACACTTTGGGAGGTTCCCATAGGTTAAAAGGCTAATGAGGGAACCGAAGACCCTTAGAAAGTATTTCATAATTTGGAGCCAACGTTCCCACTTCTTACCCTCTTGAATTCGGTGCAGCAGAACCAGGCACGACAGTGTTTGCGGTGTCAAAGAGCCCACACCAACCTTTGGTACAGAGTGGAAAATACAGAATCACAAAAGCAAAGCAGCCCTAGTACTAACTTAGAGTCAATAGATGCTCCATATAGGGGCGTTACATACATTTTAATAGCGACACTGTTGCGTTATTCTAATATACTCATGCTCAATACAGGGAATAATGTCAA